>NW_027151534.1:0-3447 GCF_019968955.1 Porospora cf. gigantea A | reverse complement strand
AGAATGTACTGGACAAGTGTAACCCCATCGCATTTCCTGAGCCTGTGCCCCATCACGGAGGTGTTTCCTCCAGCCTGGACTGCACTGCTCTCGACTATCCCTCAGTGAAGCAGGTTGTGGATCAACTCGTGGCACACCAGGTTAACCCTGTGGTCCTCGTACCGAGTGATACCTACACGGGTAGCCTCGCTTGGTACAAGTGGCTGGGCTACTGTAAGAAGGCCTCCACCGAGGCGGATTGCGTCATTGAGTATTACACAAAGGAGTTCGGCAAGTATCCAGATCTGAACTTTGTTGTCGCGAAGATGGATGGCGCTGAGCACCTTGCCCAGCTGATTCTGGACTATCTTGGCAGCCTGAAGGTCGATCTATGCAACAAGTATCACCCTGACAATTGGCCCACTGTGGAACCCATTACATCCGCACCTACAGAGAATCCCGAAAGATGTATAGTCAACTTCGAGAGCAAATGTGGAGCATGTGAAGAGGTGGGCGGCGCTTGGGAGTTAACTGATGGGTTTTGGATATGCTCCGTCGATGGTGAGCCGATAGCCACTGTGGCCTACAACTGCACCGCTGATGAGATTCGGTGTTGCACTAATGCTGTGAACTCTGGACTCCACGGAGGAGTTCTGAACGTCAGCGCTGTAGACGAGTGTGTAGCGGCATCGAAAGTAACCACAGTCCCACCAACGACAACGGCTGCTGTACCATCCTCCACAACTGTACCAACGACCACCATTTTCACCCCGACCACTCTACCAGTGACCACCACTTTCACCCCAACTGTACCGACCACATCTCAACCGGCTGCTGCAACTCTATCCACAACGGTAGCAACCCCCACTGAGGTAGCGGCGGTGGCCGAAGGCGAAGACGAAACAGTAAGAGCACACGCGGCATCACCACATTAGACACGAGTCCTTCCAACGATTCTCATCCCGTCTCCCCTCAAAACCGTGACCACTCTACAGGTGACCACTCTACCGGTGACCACCACTTTCACACCGACTTTTCTACCGGTGACCACATCTCAACCAGCTGCTACAACTCTATCCACAACGGTAGCAACCCCCACTGAGGTAGCGGCGGTGGCCGAAGGCGAAGACGAAACAGTAAGAGCGCACGCGGCATCACCACATTAGACACGAGTCCCTCCAACGATTCTCATCCCGTCTCCTCTCGAAACCGTACCCTCGATCAAGAGAGGACTGCCTGACGCACGGCCGCCCCCCTCTGTAACGTCTATCGCTTCTACTTCGATACCGGAATCTTCCCCCTCAACGGTTTCTATTGCTCTGCACTCTGGAATCCCCGATGCTGAGGAGGAATGCCACTGCAAGGGTTCTGGTTGCGGTTGTGCCGAAATTGAACTTATCGTAAGGGAAACTCCGAAGCACCTTGAGCTAGTCATTAAGAACTAGTCTTTGATGTAAAGTGCGATCGACAGATAAATCTTTTTAATGCTGATGTGATGTGCTGGTGATCCCTCTTCCTAGGAAGCTTCCTAGAACCGTAAATATCTCAGATACGTTAGTATCTCAGCCACGACCTCATGAAATTGCAATAATCAGTCACGCATGGTGGGACTGCTACCTTTCTGGCTGGCAGCCACCTCAGAAGCCAAGCGCTGGATGGGTTTTGTGAGGGGCGTTGAGTTATCCACAGTCGGTGAGCTCTTAGTTGGGGTTCGAGTTAGCGGATGACCTCTGCCTGCAGATTCCCATGGCCACGACCGCTAAGATACGCACTGAAACAGTTATTAACTCCGCTGGCGACAATTCAGCTCTGGTGATCAATAAAGCGTCGGAGCTCAGCTCACCTCTGGACCCGACGGAGACGAGGTGTCAACGGCTGAACTCCACCGCTATCGTGCGGGAAAGGCTGATGGGTTTTGGACGCGACGCTGTTGCCTCCTACAAGCTTGAGGTGCTGTTGCATCCAGAGTGGGCGAATACCCAACTGGCAGTTTCCATTCTGCATTGTGGAGGCCGAGCCGACGCAATGTATTCTGTGGAAGCTACGTCACCCACGACACTGAGCCACTTGATGTGTGGTGAAAGGGGAGTTGTGGGGTATTCCGCGACTGGAGCTTTGTTGGGGATCGTTGCTGCTGTCGGACTCTGGCCATTGAACCAGTACATGAGGCAGTCTCGTCGAGAGAACACCAGTGAGACAACCCAAACTTACAAATGCAGCTGTCACCGCCGTTATGTTATCCTGTGCGTGTGCGTGCCTGGCCAGTGTCATATTCTTCCTGTTTGTGACATCCTACATCTACGACGGGCAGGGATTCGTTTCGCTGAAGCTGCTGTCCATGATCCTGGAGGTTTTTGCCACATCGCTCCTGACGATCGGAAGTTGCCAGCTGCTCTGGACGCGGGTCAACTCAGACGCCGAGCCCACGTTCCCTGTGGCCTTCGTTGCTTTCGTATCGGCGCATTTGGCATTCGCATTGCTCGCGGGGCTCTCGGAGACGCATATCTTTGTGTACTCCAAGTTGGAGCGTGGGGTTTGGGCCAACGCTTATCTGCTGCTGCGTGTCGCCTGCGCCGCTTACGTGTACAAAACAACGGTCATGCTCAGCTCTGTGGATTCTGATGGACCCAACAAATTCGTTCTTGTGGGTGTAGGCCTGATGTAAGACCTGCAGGGCTTCAGAATTCAGCACGGCCACTTGGCTGCTGGTTTTGCCTCTCATGATATTCTACGGTAACGGGGCCACAGACCTGTGGATAACGTTTGTTGCGGGAACTGCGACGGTTGCGGGGTCTTATTCCGTTTCATACCTGACTGTACACAGCCAAGAACCGCTGAAGCCGCCAACAGCAATTCCAGGCCCCTTCACCATCGCGCACAGCAACGAACCGGAACATCCCTACGTAGATCTGTAATCGCTCGGACGAGAAGCTCACACGCCCGCTGTCATCAGGTCCATGAAGTCGCGTAAACATATCTTCGCGTCGTCAGTACCGGCGACCTCGCCGAAAATGTCGTCCATGTCCTCCTCGGAGTATCCACAGTTAGCTGCATTCATGGCTAATCGTAGAGAGTTGGTGTCGATGAATCCTTTGCCTTCGGGATCAAACTTCTGGAAAAGCTCTTCACATCTCCTCTTGTAGAGCTCTGAGCGTTTGGTTTCCTTGGTGTCCGTTACCGCGGCGAGGAAGGCGTCGTAGCTAATGCGACCCTGGCCTGTGGTGTCCAAGGAGTGGGCTATGCGCTTCACATCCTGCTTGTTCACATTCAAACCCTTGTGAGACATCACCTGGTAGAGTTCATCAGCGCTGATCAAGCCATCCTGGTCCCGATCCAAAGCGATGAAGGCCTGTTTTAACGTCTTCAGATCATCATCGGAGAGCTGTACGGCCAACAACAGCAAGAAAGCCTGACGCAGCTTCTGGTCTTTCGACCGCTTCTCCCAGTCCTTCAAGTTCTCCAGTACAC
>NW_027151533.1:0-3490 GCF_019968955.1 Porospora cf. gigantea A | reverse complement strand
GTCTTGTCCTTTACGACGCCGTCCTGGATGGGCACGTTGAAGTCAACGCGCATCAGAATACGCTTGCCGGCCAGTTCCTCTGCGATATCATTTACAGACAGTTTGTTGCTGAGCATGGTGATTTAATGACTATTTCCTTAGGTCCTCAGAACGTGCCCCACATCTTTAGAGAACCATTATGTTGTTATTACTTACCATTGTGTTGTTTTTACAACTGCTTGTTGCACCCTGATACATAAAAGGCTAATTTGAACGGATATGGGAGAGAGCGGCCTGCGAATTGCCAAGGATTGTTTAACTCATGCTCGCGAAGGCGTAGAGTTCCCCATTCTGTGCGAGACATGTCTAGGCGACAACCCCTACATCCGAATGATGAAGTGCGCAGCGGACAAGGAATGCAAGACCTGTGCGCGCCCTACCACGATGTTTCGGTGGCAGCCGGGGCGGAAGGCACGCTACAAACAGACAGTGGTGTGCCAGCAGTGCGCTCGAACGAAAAACGTCTGCCAGTGCTGTCTATTTGACCTGGAATACGGGCTGCCGGTCCAGGTCCGCGACAAGTACTTGCAAATGACAGCCGCCAACGCCGCAGAGGTCCTGCCAAACCCAGTGCTGGACCGTCTCTACGCCCAGGAGAGGGGGCTGCCTCATAGGGGCTCAGCCCAGTCCGAATTGGCGAAGATCGCACGCGCCCAGCCGTACTATGAAAGAAATCTCCCAAAGGTATGTTCGTTTTGGCTGAAAAGCGAATGCACTCGAGACGAGTGCCCTTTCCGCCATGAGCAGGACGAACACGACCCCACTCTTATGGATCAGAGAATTCGGAACCGATACTTTGGAAAGAACGACCCCGTTGCAGAGAAGATGCTGTCTGCTCAGCAAGACAAGGATACTCGCTCGACAGCGCACGATAAGGAGACGGCATAGCGTTTTGTAATAAGCAGTTTATGGAAACTCCTCAACTGAGATCTCTGGAGCCTGTCGACGTCCAGGCGTGTGCTCCTCTCCCTCTGCGGAGGGCGCGTTACATTCAATGGACGGATTGTCTGGAGAGTGAAGAAGACATCGACGAGCGCCTTCTCGCCACACTGACAGCGCCAGCTATGGCCCAGCACGCGCTGCAGTTCGGGGACCTGGTCTCTTTGGATGGCTACAGAGACTGTTTTACTGTCATAGTCACAGACTGTGGGGTCATCCAGAACCCCGACTACTCTGCCTCAGGCTACCTCACCATCCCACTGGAAATCACCTCGCGGTTCGCTGATGCAGTGGCACACTACTCAGACGCCTTGAAGGTGGTCTGTTTCACAATTCTGGAAGTGGGCGGTGCGGACGAGGCCCTTGTAGGAAAGCTAGGTGCGCTTCCAGAGGGTACTGTGGCTCGTGTTGACGTCATGAAAGGAATCCTGGAGGAGTTGCATGTGAAACTGCCTGGCAAGGATTGGGAGTACGCTGGTCTCTGGAGAGATTGCGATGCCGTCGCCTGGAGAGCTATTCAAGGACTAACGTGTATGTAGTTTGCGACGACGTTTTAGGATGCACTCATCGCCTAGAGAGCTAATCAAGGACTAACGTGTATGTAGTTGCGAATTGCTGATCCTAACCTAACAAGACGTTTCCGTGTATACGGTGATAAGTTAACACTATGTCGACTGCTCAAACATCCTTCCTCCGACCTATGCAAGCAAAGTGTCAGCAGTCCCTCAATGAGGCGATGCAGAGCCGCACACCGCTTAGTCACTCTCAGAAGAGACATCAAAGACGTAGATGTTGCCGAGACTGGATCCGACGTACAAAGTCCTGCCTGAAGCGGACCACGCCACACACGTAGCCCAAGGGAGATACGACGAGTGCTGACGGTGCCCGTCAACGGTCTCCAGGAGTGTATTGCGGTGGAACTCGACAATCTCCGCCTCATCAACGTTGGTGGAGCTCTCGTCCTTCTGGATACGGATATCAGTGAGGACGTGTTTGTTCTGAAGGTCCCAGATCTTGACGGAGTTGTCAGCGCCCACGGCCAGCCAGTAGTTGCAAGGGGAGAACCCGAGCTCGTTGACAGGGGAAGCGTCGTTAGCATCCAGCGAGTATAGGTGCTTGCCGTTGAGCACGTCCCAGAGCATGCATACGCCGTCCTTGCCTCCCGAGGCACACAGAGATCCGTCGGGGGAGATGGTGACGGTGTGCACAGGGCCGGTGTGGCCGTGGAGGTTGTGCTCGACGACGCAAGACTTCAGGTTCCAGACCTTGATGCACTTGTCCCAGCCACAAGAGACAAACATATTGGTCTGCACAGTGGGGGAGAAGCGGACGCAGGAAATCCAGTCGGTATGCTGCTGCTCGGTCAGAGTGTACTTGCAGTCTCCCTTAGTGTTCCAGAGCTTGATGGTCTTGTCCCGAGAAGCGGACAGAATCTTGCACTCGTCCGCAGAGAATGCGAGAGAGAGGACATCCTTGGTGTGTCCCGTGTACTTGCAAACCGCTTCGCCCTGAGCGAGGTCCCAGAGTTTCAGGGTCTTGTCCCACGAAGAGGTGAGTGCAAACCGAGCGCCGTTGGAGAGCGAACAGTCAGAGATGGCCTCGGCGTGGCCCGTGAGCACCTTTCGGATAGTGCCACACGACGTTGGGTCCTCAAGAGAGGGCTCCGTGTTCCACACGACCAGCTTCTTGTCGCGGCCGGATGAGATCAGAACGTCGTCACGCGGGCAGACAGCGATTCGGGTGACCCAATCATTGTGGCCCTTCAGGCATCCACGGTAGCTTACGTTCACGCTGGCCTTCGACATAGGTTACGTTGACCTCAACGTAAAACGTTGGATTTAACTACACGTTTTGTCTCCGACGTCTGTGCCTTCCGAACATCCGCCGCTAATACAACACACCCATTATCCAAAGTTACCAAAGAGTTGAAAGAAAAAATCGCAGCACACATTACTTTGTAGATAGAGCGTCTACGCCAGGAAGATTCTTGCCCTCTAGCAATTCGAGAGAGGCGCCACCGCCTGTGGAAACGTGAGACATCTCAGGAGCCTTGCCAGCATTCTCTACCAACGAGGCAGTGTCCCCTCCTCCCACAATGGAGAGGCATCCGTTCTTAGTGGATTCCACTACGGCGTCGAGAACAGCCAGAGAGCCGTTCGCAAAGTTGGGGAACTCGAACACGCCCTGAGGTCCGTTCCAGCAGATGGTCTTGGCCTTCAGTATCATCTCACGAGCATTCTTGCGGGTCTGTTCACCACCGTCGAACCCTTCCCAGCCATCAGGAATTCCCTCAGCCTTGGAGACGCACTTGATGTTCGCGTCATTGCTATATTTGTCGCCGCAAACGAAGTCAACAGGTAGCAGAAACTCTACGTTCTTTTCCTGAATCTTCTTCATGATCTTAGGGACGATCTGAGCTCCCACTGGATCGTAGAGGGAGTCGCCAATAGGCATGTTGTCGTTGACCTTGGCGAAGGTGTACGCCATACCGCCACCAACAATCATCATGTCC
>NW_027151532.1:0-26236 GCF_019968955.1 Porospora cf. gigantea A | reverse complement strand
TTGTCAGCAGATAAGACTGAGTACCGCGCCTGGAGCGCTTGACTTGACAAAAATTCACTTCTGGTTATTAGGGGTTTTGATTGATGGATGCTACTGATCAAAAAAGTGATGAGAACTGCATCACTGACGACGGGGTCTGTGAGGAAGCACCTGACAAGGTCGGGCAGCCTCTCGGCCCTCCAGCAGTTAGTCACGAGATGGGTGACGACACGATAGTGGATACGGTGGATGACGGTGCTCTTGACCTTCCCAACGACGACACGATAGTGGAGCAGGTGAATGACGCTTCTCTTGACCTTCCCGACGACGACACGATAGTGGATCAGGTGTATAATAATCCTTCTGACCTTCCAAACGACAGCGGAGAGGAGGCCGTGGGTCAACTGGATGAGGATCTTGGTCGGCCAGACCACTCCGAATCAGAAGAAATTACTCCCTTCTCCCAGCTTGAACAAGCCAACAACATGCGAGAGGGTTTCGGTGATCTCCAGGAGCAGACCCTGACAACTGTGATGCATCAGACCTCAGCCGGCATTGACTTCGAGTTAGGCAGCATTCCGCATGCTATTTCCTCAGAGAGCAGCACTAAGCTCCACGTCACTTCGGCACTGGCTGCCTCGAGACCGCAGGTTCATCCGTCGCCTGACGACGGCTGGTTCTCGACCATGAAGCAACAGGGGGAGTGGGAGCGACCGACCCTCCGCAATTGTCGCGAGTCTGTCTACTCGGACGCTCACCCTGTGCAAGACGTGTTCGCCCTTCGCCGACTGCTGCCTTTCGCTGACAGCCCGGTACTGCGGAAGGAGGAATACGCAGGAAGCCAGCCTCGTGTGGCTTTCTTCACCGGCGCAACGGGATTCATTGGATCACTGGTGCTGGCATCGCTGCTGCACATCGCGCCTAGTACTACGTTCGTCTGCCTGGTCCGTGCCAACTCGAAGGAGTCCGCGCTGCAAAGGGTGATTGTCGGACTGCAAGAATCCAACCTTTGGCACCCCTCCTTTCAAAATCAGATCAAAGCGATGAAGGGCGACTTTGAGAAGCCGTTGATGGGTCTGTCGATGACGGATTTCCGTCATCTGGCTGAGTCTGCCGATGTCGTCTATCACTTCGGAGGATCTGGGCCAAACAAGCGCGAATTAGAGCTCTATTCTGGCAGCCCTCGGGCTTCCAATCTAATCGCATTGCAGCATGTGTTAAGGCTCTGTATTACCACGTAAGCCTTTGCTGTTAAAACTTTTCGTATTTTTCTTAGTTTTTCTTCTATTATTTTTCTTCCATTATTTTTCTTCTATTTTTTTCCCAGTCGTCCGAAACCTCTCCACGTTGTGTCCTCCTTGGACGTCTGGGAACCCGTGCTGACCTACGGGCGCTACGGAACGCCAATAGATCCATCCTCCGACATACAGCGGATTCCCGAGAAGGGGTGCAAGGTCTCCGTAAGGGACCTGGAATCGCAATTCCCGGTGGCTAGCAGCACTGTTGCCGGCCACGCCTGGTCGAAAATCGCCGCGGAGGAGGTTTTCTCGTACTCGCGCCGCTGTGGTCTGGCAGTAGTGGTTTACCGTGTGCCTCCTGTTTTCCTCACATGTGCCGCGGCCGTGGACCTCAGATCGATATTCTCTACTCTGCTGCTCGCAGCCTGTGGGCTGGGCATCTTTCCTGTGGACGAGAGAGGTCTGTGCCCTCTGCCGCTGTTGGCGGCGGACGCTGTAGCAACGCGAATCGCTCGGCTTTCCTTATTGCCCCGGAGCCAGCGCCAGTACAACGCTTACCACGTCCTGCCGTCGGTGGAAAACATAGAGACTGGAACTCTGTGTGTCGATGCCGCGAGTTTGTCTTCCTGGGCAAAAGAGTTCGGGTTCCTTGGAGAATTCCGACCTGTGAACCTTGAGGTCTTCTTGGATGCTGTGCAGAAATCGCGGCTGTCGGGGATGCACACAATTCTTTCACAGTTGAGGGACTTTGCTCTGTGGTCCCTCCCACCTGGCAACAATACCTACACCTGGACGATCCTGAACGATTGCCTCCAGAAGGACATCACGCTCACGAGCCGCATGTTGCAAGAAGCCCACCGCGGCAACCGCACTGACCCTGAGGCAGGAACCACAAGTCCGATCCGTAACAGCGCCGTCGGTGCGTGGCCGAGTCCTCGGCGGGTCTTCCACCGAGGCCTGGCCAGCCTGCTGAGGAAGTGCAGCCAGCGAGTAGATACCCTTGCGATCAGTGGCTCTCTTTCAATGTGTACCGTGGACCTCTGCGTTGCCGAGGCGCTCCGCCGGTTTCCCTCGCTAGAGCTGGACTCCACCTCGAACGAGATTCTCCAGTTCGTCAGCGCAGGATGGAGGGTCTTCTTCCACGCGTTACGAACTGACGGTGCCCCGCTGTTGGAGGCCACCATCTTCATCGACCGTCTCATAGTCTCGCACTCCATCACGCTGCTCCACTTCCTTAAACGGGAGCGCCATCTTCGCGACAGGACGTATTCAGAGGACGACACGAGGCGCAAGGACAAAATCGAGGAGGTTGCGAACAGCCCGCTGTTCATCTGCGGACTTAACGAGGACACGTGTACCATGCTGCAAGAGCTGCTCCGCATTGACAATCGGCTGTGCATAGTGCCCACGGCAGGTGAGCCATTTTCTCAGTAACCGCTTATCTCTTGCAGCTGAACTTCTGAGCCCATTCGGTGTTAACGGCGAGGTTTACGACGTCGTAGACGAGAAGTCGGACCCACGGTGGACACCTGCGGAATATTTAAACCTACGATCAGGGTACGCCTACTGCAAGGAGCACGAGTTGCGATCCAAACCTATGGACGACTCGGCAATCTTCGAAATCTTCGGGCGATCACTAGGTCTCAACAGTCGGTATTATGTTCCAACCTACCAAAAATGGCTGCTGAACCAAACCTCCCAAGACCTGTCTCGCCTTTTCCACCTTTACCGCCGGCTCGTATTCCATCTGACCACGATTCGCGCCACGCAGACCCTGACTCCAGAACGGCGCTGGGTTTTTAGGGTAAAAAGCTGCAACATCGTTTATCTTAACCACTACAAGTCTGCGCTGCCAAACGCAGTTTTCGTGCATATGCACTCACACCCAGCAGCGGAGATTCCGAGCATGTTTTTCAACGCTCAAAGGCTCAGGCAGGAGGCAGGGGTGAGGAAAAAAAAACACGCACACAGCTCCTGTTGACATCCAATGCCGACGATGACCATGAGGCTATGCTCGCCTACGTCATTACCCACTTCGAGAAGAGCATCGAAGTCTACCTGGAGTGTCGCCACGCCGAGAAGACGAAGCTGTGTATAGATGTGCCCCAGCTTCTTGACGACAGTCCATTCAGCGGGCTGGAAGCTGAGAGTCTGCGTCGGCCTCCCGCCAAGCAGACATCAGCGCTGAGTGAGTATTCCACGCGCCGTCAGGAATCGCCGCCGGTTCACATTGATGTCAGTGCCAAGAGCTTCCTGATCAACCCGATAGCGGCGATAAAGACGGTGTATCGCGGAGTTCCCGCCTGGAAGTCGCTGGCGCCTGACGCTTTTGAGGCGATGTGGTCGTTTCTGTTCGACCACCTCAACGAATGGAAGGTGCTCTCAAGCAAGTTGGGAGAGACTGACACCAAAAAAGTCCGAGAGAAGGGTCTGCGCGACATCGGTTTGGATCCTGAGTTTGTAAGCGCCTACTTATCTGGTTTAGTAAGCCTGTCGTCTCATCATCGTTCTAGTTGACTCTTCTGAGCTTTGAGCGCTACGTCTCGCGTTATTTAGTAACCGAAGATGACGTTGGCGGTTTCGAGGTCGGCCTGTCCAAGAAGTCAGCGATGAGTAAGCTCCACCTAACCTTCGAAGCGGTTGGTCGGATGTTACCTGGCAAGAAAAAGTGAACGGCAAGAAAAAGTGAACGGCAAGAAAAAGTGAACACTCTAGATCTGAGATGGTCCCAACATCACTGCCGTTGTCTATTATATTTGTTTGCCTAGTGTTTAGAGAAACTATCTACGGAACCATTCGTTGCTGCTAGTTAGTTAAAAGGTAAACAAAGCTCCTATAATGTCAAAGCTGCTCAATATCAGTTCTTCTTGTCTTCATATCCGTAAGGATTTTCAGACTGCCACTTCCAGGCGGAGCTGCAGGCCTCCTCGATGGTGTGGGTGGTCTTCCAACCCCACTCGGATTCCGCCTTCGAGGGATCAGCCACTACGGTAGCCAAGTCTCCCGCTCGTCTACCAACGATTTCATACGGAATCTTAACACCGCTGGTCTTCTCAAATATCTCGGCCATCTCAATAACTGATACTCCCTCGCCGCTGCCCAGATTATGCACCAGGCAGCACCCTTCCGTTTGCTTTCGGAGTACGTTCAGAGACACAACGTGGCCTTCGGAGAGGTCCTGGACATGGATGTAGTCTCGCACCCCAGTGCCATCGCGGGTTGGCCAATCGTTCCCGAAAACTTTGAGGCTGTCCTTGCGGCCTACAGCGACCTGCTGGATGTATGGAAGCAGGTTCATAGGCTGGTCCGGAGACTCTCCAATGCGTCCAGAGGGATGGCAGCCGACAGGGTTAAAATATCGCAAGATGGATATCCTCCACTCCTTATCTGCCGTGAACAAATCCTGCAGCATTTGCTCTATCCAAACCTTGGTATGCCCATACGGATTCGAGGCCCCTAGAGGATCGTTCTCGTTAAGGAGGGTCTCCTTTGGCTGGTACACCGTCGCAGAACTCGAAAACACGAAGGTCTTCACACCGTGCGCCTGCATCGCCTGCAGCAGATTGATAGCGCCTGTCATGTTGTTCTCGTAGTACGTCAAGGGATTGGCAACCGATTCGCCAACCGCCTTCAAAGCCGCAAAATGGACGACTCCGTCAAACTTCGTCCTCTGGAAAAGCGCGAACAGCGCTTGTCTATCACGAACATCTACCTTTTCAAATTCAATGTCTTTGCCGCTTAGCTCCTTCACGCGCTCCAGCGCCACCACACTGGAGTTGCTGAGGTTGTCGAGGACAGTAACGTCGTAGCCATGTGAGAGCAGGTCGAGCGCTGTATGGCTTGCGATGTAGCCACAGCCACCGGTTAAGAGAATCCTCGGCATTTTAGGGATTATAAAATCGCCACAAGCGGTGGTGGGGTAATATCACGTGGCCTCCATTACTTGCTGCTCTTGCCATTCCGCGAGATCACGCTCGTTTTCCTCTAGGTACATGGACACCAGGTTGTCCTTCTGTTCGACCTTTGTCCCGACGTATTTAATCTTCTTGAGAAGGTCGCCCAGTTCGGTCTGGGCCTGGGCCAGTTCCTCTTCGAGCACGCGGATCCATACGGCGTCCACGACATGCGACTGCTTAGTTTCGCTGAGCTGTTCGTTGAGCCCGTTTACTTTGCTCTGGAGAGCGTGCATGCGGCTTCGCTGGGTTTTACTGAGGTGCACATCAGCAGACTCTTGTAGGCAGTCAAGTAGTGCTTGCGTCTCATAGTTGCGGGCATCCACTTCGGACTCCAGACGAGCCACGGTCTTCTTGTCGAGTATTCGTTCGTCCTCCAGCTCGCGTACTCGACGGAGCAGCTTGTCGTAAACGATGGACCACTGCGCCTTAGCTTGGACTAGCTTCTCCTCCACCTCGACAAGAGACGCCATAAACCCCTCCTTCATCTCCGATAGGCTGCGCTCCAGGGTGGAAGTCATCCCGTCCGGAAGCGACTCGCGATGCCAATCTAGTCTGGCGGTCAGGGCCACATTTTCACGCTCGAGATCGATGCTCTGCTGCGTTTTCTCGTCCAGAGCGCGACGAATCTCGTTCGCTACCTGACTGCGTTCGACGTCCTTGTCACGTAGAACTCGAAGCACCGTTCCCAATGCCCTGCGGAGGGATTGGCGCGTCAATACCTCATCCGACATAATCAGAATTTAGATGCTCACATCTCGAGCATCCGAGCCAGAACTCATCCGAGCCCGAACTCAGACTCAGCCAAAGGACCGAATTGGCCGAGTTACCTGAGGCCTTTTCCCAAATCATCATTATGTCACCTGACATTCTCGTCCACACACTTGTCGGTTGGTGCGTAGTTATCGTGGCCTGCTCCCCGAGGGGGACAGCGAAGCGCCTCCGAGTGCTTGTGGCGTTGGGGGTTTGCGCGGCCTTTGCTGTGGGAGCCTTTGTACAGCGAAGTCCAAACTACTTCGAAAAACTGGGGGTCACACCTGAGGCAAACACCTTCCAAATTGAGAAGGCCCTTGAGAGAGCCATGAACGCAGCCGAAAACGACGACATCAATGTTAGGAGTGTCACCTCACACGAAGTCAAACGCATGAAGGCCATTCTTCTCCCTAAGGCCACCCGGAAGGCCTACGGCCTCTACGGCGACTACCTGGAGACCGTCGACCTGACTGATAGCACCGCGCCCGTGGCCATTTTGAACTCAGCGTCCATGAACGTCCTCCTCTTTGTGTTGGGCTACCTGCTCTGCACGCCGACACAGTTCAGACTGGCCCGAAAGGCTGCCGGACTAGCGTGTCTGGGTATGTTTACCATGGACCTACAGCTACGACAGGGCCACGGACCGGCGTCTTTTGTGCAATACACGCCTCTCGGCGCGTGGCTGCCTTTCGAACATGCGCAGCTACTCTACAGACTGTTCCCGGCTGTACTAATGACCGCGCAGGCGGTTTCATTCGCTCTCTTTGTGGATAAGTCCAACGTCGAGATGGAACTCTTGAGATGTGTGTACGAAACCAATCGAGAGCTCTGCGAGAAACTTCTCCAGATTTCCAAGCACCTGGATAGAAGCCGTCCGCCTGAGAAGCCTCTGCAAGCTGCCATCCTCAGTACAAAATAGGGCCACAAATTAATTTCAAACCGCCGAAGTATTGTGAAAATGGTGGCGTCTTAGCAGAAACGACCTTATATATTTGAATTCAAAGTTACACCAACGAATGCAGAACATACCTTATATTTAAATCAACACACCTTATATTTTTCAATTAATTACACAAAGGAATACAGAATATAGACAGTTGTGATAATTCAAATCAGTTACACCAACGAATGCAGAACACGCCTTATATTTTAATCAGCACACCTTATATATTTCAATTAATTACACAAACGAATACAGAATACAGACAGTTGTGATAATTCAAAAGTCAGCTACATTTTGGAAAGGGGACGAGTGCACCTCGCGGGGGCTCGTACTGTCCTCCAATGCCCACCACGGAGCCGATGGCCACTCCGTGTTGAACCGTTTCCGTGGCGAATCGACTGGGGCGTCTAATAGACCGGATAAGGTGCGATTGGTGTAGGGGTCGGCTTCGTCGGGTGCCCCCTTTAGTAAGGCAACAATTAACGAGCATAGTGAGGCCAGCAGAGGTAGAATGACCCACATGTCGAGTGCGGGCGACTTTAGTGCATTCTTTAGAAGAGTGTTCAAACTCGAGACCGACCACGCAACTGGCGTGAATACGTCGATAATGTCCACCGAATCCGCGCGCATGACGCCCAAAACCCTCTCAGTGGCCGTGGCATTCGCCAGTCGGCCTAGAAATGGGGAGACGGTCTGAAGTTCCGCCCAGACTGGGAGCATCACGTCGTCGAGAACACCAGACAGGCCGTGACTCTTTAAAACGCGCGGTGCCCATGGTCTGGGCTGGACGTCCACTATGCGGTTTATCCGACCCTCAGACTGGGAAAAGATGATTCCGAACTTTTCACTGGATGGGGGCCTCCATCGGCTGGATACCAACGCCAGTTGGAAGCCCTCCAACACGCCCACAGAGCGGAGTGATCCGCTGGTGGCTACGAGGAACGCAGTGTTGAGAGGGAGATGCCGACAGAGCATGGAGGGCGTGAGTATATCGTGGGGATTGGGAAACCCCGCGACCCTGGCCAACGACCGAAGTCCTTCAGCGCCGGGTGTAAAGTGCTTCCCACAGTTGTCGAAGCACCTCGAAGTTTCCAAGCAGTCAGCTGCCATAGCTCTGAAAACCTCCACACTGTCTCCCACGGAATCGGTGGGCGAGCCCATCAGTGCAGCGAGCCCATGTACCGCCAACCCGCACGCTAGGCACCACATTATGCGTCTTTTTGACTGGATGTGATTCAACCTGAGGGGCGAATATCTAGTGTAGGATATGGAGCCTGACCCAGCCATGCTGACGATCGACGCTGAGCATTTCGAGACTGCGTGCGGCCTTCCTACGGCACTAGTTAGGCGTGAGGTCAAACTACACCGAGTTGCCTCAGTCGACCACGTTTCCGGGCTTCTCCGCTTCGCTGAAAACACATGCAGCGACGAGCCGCCTACGAACTCGCATGTTTCAGGCTGGGGCCTAAGCTCTAAGCGACTCACAGAGCTGACCTGCAACTTGCAGGTCAAAACCAGGCTGCACAATCAGCGCGTCGCCAATACGGAATCCGTGGCTCCTCCCCCTCAGCGCTTTTGGGGCCCCTGTAAACGTGCCCAGCGGACCTTCTCACCTGCACGACATCCAACGAACGTCCCTCCGATGCCAGAGGGGTGGTGCAGGCATACGTACTCCGCCAGTCGCGGGTACAAGCCGCATGTGGGAATCATACAGATGCCACGAACAACAGGGGCGGACGACATCAGTGTGAAGAAGGCGGTGGAAGTACTCAGTGACATTGTGGGGAAAACTTAACATGCAAGCTTCAATGAGTGGGACTGGGGGTCATGAGATGTCCATCAGCAGGGTTGGAGACGCGGCTTCTATGTCGCGGTCGTGAAGGGTGGCGGTATCCTGACCCCCTCTCCTTTCCCACGTGATGGGTTGACCTCTGAACAGCAAAGCGCCCCAAACAGTCACCAAGAATAGGGCGAACGCGGTGCAGACACACGCCGTGACATCTGAGTCACGAACACCCTCATAACTCACACGTGCCGAGCATTGAGGGTAGGGGGCCGCCCCCTGAGACCGTTACTGGGGGTGGCGAGGGGGATGGGCTTGGCGAAGACAGAAGAAGACGGAAGTGCACACATGCACGTCAAACGCAGCAAGGTTTTCGTTTCTAATGATATTGATAGCGTTTTCACCAAGTTTCTGATGATTTTGTACCACCACAGCATGTAGGCATCCAATAAGGAGTTGTTGGATGTAAATCTCGAATATGGACTTCCAGAATCGTGTTGGTCATAAGCATGGCAGCGGAGCACCTGCTACGGAGCAGGACATGGCTCAGGAGAGGCGCGAGCGCATGCGGAGACTCGCAATGGAGACTATCGATCTCTCCAAAGACCCCTACATCAAGAAGAACCACCTGGGTCAAATCGAGTGCCGCCTCTGCCTCACGCTGCATCCCAACGAAGCGAACTACCTGAGCCACACGCAAGGTAGAAAGCACCAGACCCACCTAAATCGCCGGCTACTTAAGGAGAAGATGGAACTCCAAACAGCATCGCCAGCTCCCCGGGCGGTTGTCAGAAAAGGCGTGGCATGCGTGCGGATAGGGCGACCAGGGTATAAGGTAACAAAGTTACGATGTCCAGAGACGGGCCGCAGAGGGCTGCTGTTTGAGGTTGATTTCCCTGAGATTAGCGTAGGTTACCGTTCCGCATTTTTTCGTCACTCTTTCCAGTCTGGTGCTCTGGCCCGCCACCGGTTTATGTCTGCCTGGGAACAGAAGATAGACACGCCCGACGGAGACTTCCAGTACGTCATCTTCGCCGCGGAGCCGTATGAGAGTGTCGCTTTCAAAATTCCAAATCTAGAGATTGACCAATCCTCAATGCAGTTCCATTGGGATTCCACTAAAATGCAGTATGCCCTGCAAGTCCTTCTTAAGTGAGGCGGCGAAAACATTCTTGATGCAGCGATGAAAGGACACAAAAGCCGCTGCCAATGCTGGCCCGGAAACCAGCTGCGTTCCTACCGATCGGCGTTCGTTGGTAATCACTTGTTCTTGGACTCTGACTGGAGCATAAACCTTACATCTCCGTAGATTCTGTGTGATCCGCTTCCACAGACTCACCTCGGTTTCTTTCGCAGCGTGACACAGAAGACGATTGCGAAAATGAAGCAGACGAGTCCAGTCGTAATATACAGTGTCCCCAAAAAAATATTCCTGCCTCCCATAAAGTTGGCCGTGGAAATTAACACTGCCTTGCTCCCTTTTCCTACCAGAGGAAACCGGTTCTTGACTCTAAGAGTCCAGGGCAAGGGTGGGGGGTCGTCAATTCGTGCGTAAAGCTTTCTGAAGGACGACGTCTGCGCAAGCCGCATCCAGTTTATGAAATGTGGATCCTCCACCTGCCCTGGAAACACCACCGGGTTCATCCAGAAGTCTACCGTGCCCTGGTTGCTGGCCACCTCTTCTGGGCTGGGATTCTTGTAGAACGTCGAGTCCACGTTGAAGTTAATGGCCTCGCCAGACTCGTCGAGATGAATTGCAGTTCCGTCTCTATCCGTAGCCGTGAATGTATCGTTGAACACCGACCATGCTATTAGTCCACAAGGGTGCATAATTCGATCGTCGGCGGCGGTAATCATTGGGCTGCACGCCGACAGCTTCGACACGTCAGTCACCACTGACCCCGTGAGCTGGGAGGTAGAACGCGACATCACGTATCTTCGGTGGTTTTGGAAGAAATTAGTCATCGCGTAGTACAGGAAGACGGGGCCCTTAATCGAGCCGTCAGCTGCAAGCCCTACGCAGTCCTCTTTCTCAAGCGTCACCACCGTGTCGCTGTTTAGCGCCCTTCCTTCTCTCACATGTAACAGTCTCGATCAGTGCAGCTGGTGGCTTGGTCACGGTTGAATGTAGGGTACCTATGGGTACATTCAGTTATGTCTAGAGAGTAATGTACGAAAACACCTCCGAAAGTCGTGAAGAGGATCCCCATCGCAAGAAAGAACGTGAACGCAAAGCGGGTAGACAGTACGGGATGCAGCGCGTGCATCTGCTGCTGGGCCACTCGGTAGGCGCAGCCGGCTTGTTCGTCTTCTTCGAGCATTTGAGAGTTTTAACGACGATTTGAACGTTTCAAGGCACTTCTTGTGCCGGCTTCGCGGTTGTGGCAATCCAGCCAGGCGGAACGATGACCACGACCGACTTAGGTTGAGGTTCACGGCGCTTTTCACATTGTTTTGCAGACCGTCTGCGCGCTTGCAATCCTGTTTTCTTGCCATAGTTCTTTCCGAGGCAGTAGCAAGCCACCAACGACAGAAGCACACTTCCAAGAGCAGCTACTCTCACCCACGGATTCTGCGCCAATTCCTGAATGTGCATGCGGCCGAAAATACAATCTGTGTTCCATAGTGGGGTCACACACAAATGTGAACTATGCCACTGCTCTACAGAAGCTCCCCAGTGGCGAATTCAGCAACACGGATGCGCCTGGTAAGAGTGCCGGCGATAGCGCTACCGAACCTGTCTCGAATACTAGTATCACTGTGGATCCCATTCGAAACCGGGCGGCTTCATCGCCCTTTTCCAGGTACACTTCACCTGGCTCGTATGTCGTTTTGACGATGGCATCTGCCGGCGACAACACTCCTGCCCAGGTCGTCTCCACGCTCCCTACGATCGTGGCGCCGACGAGGACCATACAGAACTTGAATCCGCAGTCAGAGCGGAAGACGCATACGACTCGCTCGTTTTCGGCGAAGAGGTTGGACACTTTCTCGACTTTGGAAGGTCGCACCGAGTAGAACTTTCCTGGCACGTATATCATGCTCTCCAGGTGCCCAGCGCAAGGCATATGTACGCGGTGGTAGGCCCGCGGATGAAGGTACAAAGTTGCGAAGGTGCCGCAGCTTAATATTGTAGCTAGCTCGTCGGCGTCGCCTCCCAGCAGGTCATCCAGGCGGAACCTCTGTGTCTTAGCCTGCACGAGCAGATCGCCGTCCATGATACCCGTCTGGCTGCATGAACCATCCACGGGGCACACTAAATCCGCATCTGAGAGTGGCCTGGCTCCCGGCTTCAGATCTCGGCAAAAGAAATCCTGAAACGTTTTGTAGCTCCCGACATCAGGCTCAGCAGCTTCCTCCATATTCACTCCATACACTCGTGAGAAGACTCGGATCGACACAGTCGTGAGAAATCCGCATGGCTTCCTCGCGAGGACACCTGCAAATCGGGTTACGGCCCGCCGAAAGTCGAGCATGAGTAAAATAGGGTATTTTTCCGTCGCGGCCCACAGAGCCCCACAAACCTTGAGTCACGCATTAGGAATTCACCATTATGGTTTCGGTCGTTAGCTGCCCATTGATTTGCGCACCTGTAGCTGAAGAGCAGGCCGTTGTGAAAGTATTCTGCAATGGAACTCCATGCACCATTCGCCCAGCAACGAAGGATGACTACACCGAGTTGTTGAAACTGGTTCCGCTGGTGAGTCGATGCCCTTCGATGCACGACGATGACATGCTGAATGAGGTATTCTCCAACCCGTGGTACCATCCTTACGTCGTTGTGAGAGACGACATCAGCCAGATCGTCACGTTCGGAGAGCTTTTGCGTTTGCCACACATGGGAAGAGCGTATGACGCGCGTTTGGAGCGAGTGGTGACTCGGGAGGAATTCCGAAGGAATGGCGCCGCAACTAAGTTGTGCCAGTTCATGGTGGTGCTGGCTGCGCGATTGAGGTGTGGGCGTATTGACCTCACCGTTGAAAACCCAACCGCCAGAAGAATTTACGCTAACCTGGGATTTGAATCAGTGAAGACGGAAGTGCAGCGTGTTATGCTTACGAAGGAGAATATGGAGAAGGTTGATGAGGATTTCAAGAGTCATTTCCAATAGTATTAGAGCTCAAACCGACTTAAACTCTTTTAGAATCCAATTTCGGGTTTCCGAATGCGAACCTCTTGAACGTCTTCACTCACATTAACGCACTATTACCCAATTACGCATGGCTCCGCTACGGACTCCAGGCCTGCTCTTCACCCTCGACAGGGTGGAGGAGTGCCTAGAGGCCGGCGAGGACGCTGCCGCGGTTGCGCGGTTCCAATTCTTCGCAGTGGATTTCAAACATGAGCTTCAGAGGTTCGGGTCCTGCCTGGAGTCGCTGCCGCTGACAGATGCCACTGCCATGCTGAAAGCTATGCTTCAAGCGGTGCTCCATGTTTTCATTGTGATGGACCGCAGATACGCGATCATGAATCGTCACTACCACGTGGACTTTCTCGGCCAGAGCTCCGACGGATTTCACAGGCTCATGTGCAACCGGAGTGAGTACGTCGTGGGGCTCTTACTGGACCGGCAGGTCTGGTTTCCTACCAACGCACGCTGTACCGTACAGAAGTTCATACCTCAAGGCTCCACGTGCTCGTGTGTTTTCGGGTGTAAGGACACTGTGTTGGTCGAAAGCGTCGCCTGCGGGCATCTGCTGTGCTGGCCTTGTTTTGGCCAGCGGATTCGTGAGGCCACTGGTAGGGAGTTGGTCTGCTGTGGGCGCCACCTCCCTGATGGGATCTCGCCGTACCGAATCACTGAGGACTGGGAGTCTAGGGCCTTGACATCAATCTGGGATTCCCAGCTGCGGAGCCAGATGCCCAGCCAGAACAGTCCCTTGCCAAGTCAGATGACCGAACGACCGGATTTAACCCGCGCTGACCAAGCATTTCTGGACGACTTGCTGCACGCTGAAACCGCCGAGCCTAAGTCATTGCTCTCCCTCTGTTCGATGCTCCAGACGGCCACAGCGCGCAGCCTTACATCTCTGCGACCTTCCACCTCTCGAGCCTCTGTGCACTTCCAGGACGAAGAGTTTGCTATTCCGCCATCAGAGAGCGGATTGGGAATCCGCAAAGCCGAAAGCCTCAGTAAGGGCCTCTCCCTTGACGATCTCTCGCAAAAGAGCCGGCCAGGCCTACTACCCACGCCACACAAGTATAGAAGCGCCACGTCGCTATCAAAGCACTGTTGAACCACATTTGAACTCGAGAGCCTCGCCGTCCTCGACCCAGGCCTCAACCTCCACTGCCATGGACGCTTCACAAAGCGCGTCCGATCTGACCACCTCCGAAGCCACTACCACGACGTTCACGTCACTCGTCCTCGCTAGTGATACATGCTGGAACAGAGTCCTCAGTGACTGAACTGCTTTCCGTAGAAGCTTGTCATCCTGAGTGACCATGTTCACCACCAAGAGCCCGTCCGGAGTCAGCTTGCTCTTGGCGTCCTGGAGAAATGCGTGCTCGAGAAAGGTCGGAGCTGGACACACCAGTGGGGAGGCGGGATCATCATTGTTGACGTCGACGAAAATCGCGTCCAGCGTAGACTTCCACAGAGCTACAAACTCAGCTGCGTCCTGCACGTGCACGCTGCATCTTTCGCCCTCCTCAAAGAAGAAATGTCGATGGCACAAATCAACGACCCGGTCGTCTATGTCCACCACCCGTAGGGTCATGTACGGGCACGCGGTCGCAACGAAGTTAGGGAAGGCCGCGCCGCCAAGGCCCAAAACGGCTATCTCGGCCGTCGACGGCACAAGCCGGAGGCAGGTCGCGAAGCCGTGCAGATATTCGGACAGCAGTCGTCTTTTTAAGGGCCGGAGATTCGAGTCCAACGCTATTTCCGTTTGGGCAACCTGGTCATGGCTCTCGAAGACCATTAGTCGTCGTCGCATGTCTGATTCTTGAACGTCGTAGATTTCAATGGCCCAGCCTGCCTCGCAGACACGGTCCACAGGGAGCTTTTTGTTCAACTGAGCGTCCAGGGCAAGCACGGGGATGCTCCCTTCAGAAAGAGCGAATGACCGTAAAACTGGAGCCACCTCAGCATTGATCCACTTCATTACCTCCTCGGCTGGCTGGGTAGCCAACGTAGCTGTCAGTCGAAGGAGCAGCAGCCGTCCACACACCAACTGCTTGCAGAGCGTTTCGTTCCCCGCAGGCTGAGAAAACAGCCAACTAGCTTCCTTACCAAGCGGGACCACGATGGCAGCTGTTCCCTCGTGGAAGTCTTGGGAGTCGTATATGCCCACTTCCATGCCGTTCGTGAGGCTGACGCAACGGGAGACCCCTCCTTGTACTGGTCTGACCCGATCGCGGACGGTGCGAGCCATAGAGACGGAGCTGAGAACTGAGGGCAGTTGGAGAATGTTGCCAGGTGAGAGGTCCAAGTCATCCAGCGTCTCAAATGCCAGGTCAACCTGGAGGGAGCCGAGCTTCGAATCGGTAACCAAGCCATCTCGTTCCAAAACCAACATTGTTGGTTGGTATTCCGATTGCATACTGGTCAACGAAAAAGGTATCACACGCAGTGAAAACTCGGGTCTCAAGTAAAAAACCTTCAGAAGCGCCTCCACAATGTACCTTTGGCATAACGAGATGATCAACACTCGGCATCGCGGTTCCAGCAGGGGTATCAGGCTGTCAAAGTACTCCCGTGCTATGCTCAGCGTGGTGTCCTTCGCATCGTCTGCCAGAAAGGCGTCCAAAAATCCCTTATCGATCACTGTGGAAAACTTTTTGTTCAGACAACTGAGGCCACCTCCTCGAACGTCTACCTCCCGCCACTCTAATCGGGGCTCAACACGTTGCATACGCCTGATCGTGTCCGTATCGAAGTCGATATTGGTCATCTTCGTCACCACGCCAGCCTTCAAAAGTGCCGTGGGGAGCATCGAGTTGCCGCAGCCCACATGAAGGACTTCTCTATCACGCATCGACTCATTGGCGGCCAGACGCTCAAACAGCGGCAAAACCTCGAGTGGTTCTCCGTACCACTCGAACGCAGCGCGACGGGTACGAAAGAAGTTTGCCCAGTACGACCGGTCCCTGAACTGTGCAAGGCTCCCTGGCAGCAGAGACATCGGTAATGACGATTTCTATTGGCTACAGACGCAAGACTAGTCTAGGAGGTTCACGGGCTTGGCTGCCTCTGCCGGGGCGGGCCGCTGCCTTTTCCAATCCTTCCACGATTCTTCACCCACCGACGCCAGAGCCCTTAGGAAACGATTGGCTGGTGGCAGGTCATTCTTTCGAGGCTCAGACTTCTCAGATCGCCAGAAGGTCTCGATAGTCGAAGCAAGCGAGGCCATCACGCCACCCTCGCGCTGACACGATGTAAGCCTTGACAACATATCAGTCACGTTCTCAAGGTCCACCTCTGCCTGCCAGAGCAGCTGATTGGATAACTTTAGCTTCGTCTTCTCTAGGTGGCCCGGCTCATCTGCCGGTACCCTGGCCCTAGTGAATAGCTCGCTCAGAGGGCCCAGATCCGACCTCTGCAGACTGCGCCTCGTCTCCTTGATCTTGCTTCGAACTCGGTCTTCTCGAAGAGACCGGGCTTCGGATATATGCATGGCTGCGTCAGCCAAGGTTTCCCCAGCCACGGATACGAGCTCCCGCATACGTTGTGCCTCCATATGGAAATCAGCATCTGCGTCCGCAAAAGCAAAGTCCTCAGGCAGCTCTCCAGCGTCAGTCTCCTTTGGCTCAGGAGGCACCAGCACAGCGCACTGTACCTGTGCGCCAAGAGTCTGATGCAGCCGCTTCAGCCTGCTACATTTCGTGTCGATGTCTTCTAATGAGTGGAGAGGTAAATCTACGCAGTCCGCGAGTTTAAGTTGCTCTCGTGCTGCAGGGAGCCGATCGAACACGACTCCAGCGTTTTCCGCCTCCATCGCCTTCGCGAAACGCAACGAGTGGTTCAATAGATCCACCTTAGAGGCGAGCTCTCCCCTCGCGGCCAATACCAACGCCTTGAGCCCACACACCCAGTAGTCGAACTCGTCCTCGTCTTTTGCCGTGAGGTCTAATGTCTGCTCCGGGTTGCCGTACGCCACGCCGAAACTCAGGTGGGTAAGCACGGCGATCTTGTACTTTTTAAGCTTCTGACTGTCGCTGTTGACTCGTACCGAGTGAATGTCGCGCACCCGCACACACGCTGTCGTCCTCTTTTTCCCGGAGTACCATACAAGCCGCTGGCAGTCCGTTGAGAGCTGGAACTGGCGCAGGTGAGGGAAGCCGAATCGAGTATGCTTCAGCAGGTTGGACCCTCGGTGCATTCTCGTTATTGCCCTTTGCGCCTCCGCGTGCAATAAGGGTTCGACCGGCACCGTTAGTCGGCGCCAGCGGTCTCCTACCACCGCAGCTAGATCTGGCCGGTGAGCGCCGCGCTCCAGCAGGTAGGTGTGCCCGTCCTCTAGCATGTGGAAGTCCTCAAACGCGAAGACCCGTTTCTTTATGAAGACGCGATCCTCATGTTCCACGCCGTAATAGAGGAGCTGCCCACCCACCTCGGCCTCGCCATGCGCCTTCAGATCCGCGATGAGTTTGGAGTCGTCCGAAATGTCGAACACCTCGCGCAGCAGAACTCCTTCATTAGCCATGGCGTCGCATGCACAGAGAATCATGCTTTGAATCTCCCGCTTCTCCATGGTATCTTGGTACCACGTGATCGGCGTAATCGCGTGTTCATGCAACACGAAGATCCGTGATTTCTGGTGGTCCTGCAACTCGGCATCCTCAACGAGGGCTCGGGGCCGGTCCCCTGTGTGCTCTCCCACCTGGCGTTCGTAGATGTCCATGGCCGAGTGCATGCTGCGCTCAGCCACCGCTCGAGGATAGTGGGTTGCGAGCGCAGATTGCTGAGCGAGAATGCTGACAGTAGGGTGTTGATGAGGGAGGACGCTGGTTTTGGGGCGGCCGTCAGGCTCCCAGGCCGTCCGCAAGAGGGGGGGCGTCACGTCTGATTTGGCAGCTTTATTCTGCGCGCCGAAGCCGATCAGGTCGCTGGAGCTGGAACTGGAGTCGCTATACATGCGTCTCTGTGTCGCTTGAGTGACTGCTGGACATCGAGAGAGAAACTCCATATCATCAGGCGTCAGCGCCTCCGCACTCAGAGGGACCGTCGGGAAAAAATCGAAGGACACATCCTTGGCGCTGTTTGCCCTTGGAACAGCAGGGCTTGAGCTGAAAGGCGACGATTGAAGCCCCATTAAATCCACCTCCGACTTCACTGACTCCTTTACAGACCCAGGAGTACCAGGAACCGACAGCGGCTGAGCGATCTGCATGCTTGGATGGGGGCTATAGGAAGAGGAACACATGTCTACAGAGTCCACACACGACCGAGGAGGAGGCAGCGTTTGCATCAGCCCACCAACACCAGTGTTATTTAGCGTTGAGAGAAACTCGGAAGGAGGAGTTCCAGGCTCACCAAGCAGCGTATTCGGGCTCAGGACACCAGTGTTATTTAGCGTTGAGAGAAACTCGGAAGGAGGAGTTCCAGGCCCGCAAGGCAACGACTTCGGGCTCAGGCTGGATATAGGGGGTGTTACAGCTCCCTGCGCCTCTGGTTGCTCGAACCTCGGCTCGAGGTCTTCGTTGAGAGTGCCCTGAGTGATCCGTCCCATTTCTTCTCACTGGTAGATCGAATGCAGTCCACTCACTGTCACTCATGCTGAGCGTAAAGGACTTAATGCTGATTAATGCTCGCGAATGGCTGCATCACCAGTGGGCAGGTCTGACCTCAACCAACCTTTGAAAAAGGCCGATCTATCTCACTCACTCGCTACCAAAAGTTCCTCCTCAACACCATCTGCTATACGGTTACGACGGATGGACCCAGCAAAGTCGTGAGATGTTTTCGCTGATGCGTTTGGATGGACCAAATCTCCCTAATCATGGACGCCAACAGCCGACCACCACTTAAATACTGCCAAATTTACCGTATCGTTAGAATTGTCATAACGAAGCGATCCAGGCGCGCACTTGAATTGGATCCCGAACTGGCCCCGCTCCAAAACAAGTACCTCCAGAAGTCAGAGACTAAGGACTGGGAAAATGACAGCAATTATATTCTACCAGGATCTTGATTCTATTTGTGTCAGTCCGTCGACTTGGGTCAGACTCAGAGGTCCAGGCACCTCGTTGAGCATTCTGCTATACCAGGGCACTCTGTAAGGCGGTGTAGTGACTGGACCCCAGGCCAGGATACTTTCGATCAGCCACTGAGGCGTCACCACATCCGCCACCGACTGCTTCAGCAGTTCGGGACATAGACGTTTGGTGGACGTCGGGGGTACAATCAGAATTGTAGCTGAGTCGAGTGAGTCAGTCAGGTGCGCGCCCAGCCCCGACGCCCAGAGTCGAAGGCACAAACGACTCACGCTTTTGTGATTCTCAGCTCTGTAGGCGCCTGCTACCGCTACTCGCAGACCTCTCAACGGCCAAGGGCGGGTTTTTCGGTCACTCACTCTAGGAAAGGACGCCGACTCCAGCAGGTGTTCTGGTTCCGGAGGAACGCGGCCCTGTCCCAGACATCGGCCCACCCACAACGGGATCACCACGCGCTCTCCGGCCACGAGCACGTCCAGAACGGTGCGGGTAGGGCGGGACATGGTCTCAGGGATGATCAGATGTGTGCAGCTGGCTCCTGTTTGGGGGCTGCGGCGGAAGGATATACAGGCTCGACGTGGCGCGTCTCCTTGGCAGTGCCTCAAGGAGCGTAGCCCTTGGTTGTGTACCTTCACCAACGCCTCCATCTGACACAGCAGCACCAGTCCTTCTGGCGAAAACTGCCCTGAGGTTCCGATAAGAATGGGACGCGACCTGTCAACATCGACCTCCGTCAGCGGGCAGCTCGTTACTCTGACAGGCTCCGAGTGCCGTCGGCGTACAGAGCGCCGCGCTTCGGAGCGCCCCACTTCGGAGGTCCGAACCCACTCTGGCATGCGCAGGCTTGGCAGCGGATGGTAAGTCTGAGTATCCACGAGCTTCTCGGGGTCAGGAGCTCCAGGCAACACGGTTTGGTTGCGCCGGCGTGAATAGAGACCTACACGCTGTAGGTTTTCCTTCAGCGATTCACGGCGTTCCTTGCTTGCGCGAGACCATCCAGTGAGCGATGGCCTCTGATGCCTCTTTGCTGGGAGTTCCACATGTTCGCCAGTTAAGGCACGGATTTTAACCATCGAGTATTAGTTTTTATCGGAGTGCACACATAAATTTGGTTGATGTTTCCTTGGAGATGTATCCGCGTGTGTGATGTGCTGGATGTTGCATTGGGTTGCATCTCTGTGCTGCCGCATGTGAAGAAGAACTTGATAGGTCGGATTGCATTCCACCCTCCACAACCTGCCGGTTACAAAATAGTGGATGGCTTCTTATTGCTGGTCCGAGGCACAGAGGTAGTCCGAGTTCCAAATAAACTTGGTAACAGTTTGGTCAGCGTCGGGATCTGTCCGCCAGGCCCAGAACTGCCTGTAACGGTGTACAAACTGCCTTATGGGCACGGTGTGCTGATAGGTGACCTTTTGGGGCTGGTGTTGTTGGTGTGCCATGGCAATTCCATCGATATTGGGTTCATGTTCTCCACTGCCGCTAAGCTGGCAAGAAATCTGCACGCTGCCGTCTTTCTGTTCGACTATACCGGCTACGGGCCGAATGATGAAAAGTTGTCGCCTTCGGAGGAATCTCTATACCGCGATACACAGAACGCCTATGAGTACTTGACTAAGGACTTGCACGTGATGTCATCCAATATCGTCGTGTACAGTCAGTCCATAGGAACTGTGGCTGCATTGCATTTGGTGTCGAATGGAAACGACCGCCTCGGAGGTCTAGTTCTCCACTCCAGCCTTCTAAGCGGATTGTCGCTCATCAGGGACAAGTGGAAAGCCGACAATGCACTTCGGCGCAGTCCCCTGTGCGATGTATTCAGCTCTCACGACAAGCTAGCATCGGTGGGTGGTACCTCCGACCAACACGCAGATTCGCCGGACGCCGGTGCTGTTTATCCATGGACGCCTGGACACGGTACTTCCTTTGGCGCACTCCTTGGCGATGTGCAAGCAACTCAGCGCGATAAACCAGCACGTGTACTCTTGGTGGCCTGAAAACTGCGGACACAATGATGTGGAGGAGCGCAACCCGCAGAAGTTCTGGGAAGAGCTAAGCGCTTTCATGGTGCTCGTTAAGGGCCGACCTAGACACGCTTCCGCTTCTGAATAGACCCTGAGCACACAGCCAGCAATGTTGTGAAGCACACCGCCACTGTAATTATGCAACCAACCTGAACCCTACCTAGTGGTAAACCAGCAGCCAGCAGCATTATCCCGCTGGAGATCGTAGAGTCCTGACTCGGACGGTCCAACGATACGTTAGGGCAGACGCCTGCCAGAGGTTGGCCCAGTGGGCACGTGGGAACATCGGAGTTCAAGTGGTATGAGACGCAGTAGCCGCCCACGACACTCGTGCTGGATTCAGAGGCCGTCTGTGAATAAAGCCCAACACTACCGATGCGCCGGCTTCTGGCGTCGACAGCGTCCATAAACTTGGAGTACACGGGGTGGTGGGTTTGTTGAGTTTGTAGAACGTCCTCTCCTGAAAGGACGCACCATCGGCAAGGGAACGGATCCGTTATACAATCCTCACAAAAAACGTTGGAGGAGCAGCTGATAGGCGCTGCTTCCTTGTGCAGAGGACACACCCCGCTCCCATAGAATGGAACCAGGCCTTCCTCACACGGGATAGACTGAGATCCATTGAATGGCAGGCACAGCTCTGTGTCGCACCCTGACTCGCCCCACTGCTACGCTCGCACCAGACACAGCTGGGAAATACCCACTTGTAGCCTTGGTCGCCGACTGTCTATGCTCCATATGACACCCACAGTGGACATGTCCCGCGAGGCAGAAAGTACAGTCGATACTGCGTGGCCGTTCCGTACATTCGTTGATTGAAGATGTCACTGGGGTGTGGAGAGCAGGCGTAGTATCGTTGATATTGCTGAGGTGATGCAACATTGTGATCCTCAGCAGAATTTAAACAGCATTTTGGGAATTGTCCATGGACCTGCTGCCTCATCAACACGCCGTGACTCACGGAGGCCACGGCAAGCGCCATGTTGAGTCTGCGCTGGACGCGTGTCTCGGTGTGCCCGAGAACCCGTCATCCGAACCTGTGAGCACGGGCACAACCATCCTCGCGTTGCGGTGTGTGGACGGAGTGGTGTTAGCAGCTGATACCCGCACGTCCGCAGGAGGGTACATTGTCAATCGGGCGAGTCGCAAAATTTCACCAGTTCATGACCGCATCTTCGTCTGCAGATCCGGCTCCGCCGCTGATACGCAGTACCTCACCACGATGGTGAAGATGTACATTGCCCAGCATGCGCAGGAACTCGGAAAGGCTCCCACCGTCAAGGCTGTTGCGAGTATCTTTAGGCTGCTGTGCTACCAGAACAAGGACCAGTTGACAGCGGGGCTTATCGTGGCTGGGTTTGATGACGAGATGGGGTATCAGGTGTACAGCATACCAGTCGGAGGCGCGATCTTCGAAGCGCCCTACGCAATTGGGGGCTCAGGGTCCATATTCATTTCAGGCCTCATTGAAGTGTCCTACAACGAATCCATGACCGTTGCAGAGGCCCATCTTCTCGCCCAGCAACTAGTCAGCCGTGCCATCTCGAACGATGGGTCAAGTGGCGGCATGGTTAGGTCTATTATCGTACAGAAGGACGGGTTGAAGGAGTCTGTGCTGCTGGGGAACGAAGTGCCTCTGTGACCCCTCTATTTGAAATACCGTGTAACACCTCAACTGGCATACAATATAGAGCACGCGTTATATTTGCCATTATGCTCCTGCATCCAAAAAGATGCCGGCGACGTCAGGGGTTCCTTCACGCCGTGCAAGCGTGCGCATCGCTGCATCAATTTCCCGAACTCCAGAAGTTCGATGCGGTCACCCCCCTGACGGCTGGTCCCAGCGTACCTGCTGTCATCTCCGTGCCAACAGAGATAGAGGCGTACCGAAACTACTTGGACCCCAGCCTACCCAGCCAGGCTATCACAGATCGATTGGTCAACATGTCCATGCCACCGCATAAGGTCTTCCCAGAGCGCAATCGAGATGTTCGGCGGCTGGTGAAGGCGTGTTTGAAGAAGTTATCTGACGACGATCCTCAGCGTTCAGCGACCGTGCTGGAACCTATTCTACTCAAACGCACCAAGTTGCTCAAGAAAACGGGGGCTGGCGTGTGCTACTTACCATTTCAGGGTATGAACCTCTCTCTGCAGCCTGACGACTTCCTCAACGCAAAGTACAACGTCATGTCCAAAGTCATATTCTCTCGGTTCACCTCACCAGGCCTCCACAAGACGCCTCAAACTACACAAGACCGCAGTTTGGTGGATGTCTTCGCCGTCTCGGGCGACCAGCACAAGATGTCGTGCTTGATGGGTGTGGTGGTCGATGGCCATTACCCCGCCTTCGACGTCATCGAGAACAACGCCTGGGATTACGTGGTGCAGAACATACAGGCCCAACTGATATCTCGGCTGCAACTTGTGCTGTCTCAGACGTACACGATGGACAAAGACTTCGACCGTGACCTTGCGACGCAGCTCAGGCTGATGTTCCTGCAGTTGGACTCGGAAACGACTGACAGACACGGAGGGGCCACCTGCACCCTAGCGCTTCTCTACGTCCACCCAATATCAGGCGCACTTACGCTGACAACTGCAAACGTAGGTGACTCGCCCTGCTACCTCGTGACACCAAACAAGGTGGCCGTCATGACGGCCAAACACTCCGCCGGCGACGTTCTCGAAACAGCTCGTCTGAATGACCAGTTCTCAACGTACAACCGAGGGCCCACAGTCTACATCGCCAACGACAAAGGGGAAATGGTGAACCTCTCCCGTGCCCTGGGTGATTGGAGTCTTAAACTGCCTGCTGCCCTTCAGGGCATGAAAGTTGCAATGCCCGGAGGCGTTCTGGGCTACCCACACATCACGACCACTACCGTTCAGGACACCGACTGCTGGGTCATCATTATAGGGTCGGATGGAATGCTGGACGACCAGGCCTCCCCCAGAACCGCGAACCCAGAGATGGTGGGCCGTATAGTGCACGATCCCTTCACCCCTCTAGCTAACATTGGTCTCAAGGTGTCGGACATGACGCGCCGCGGCATGCAACATGACGACCAAACATTGTTGGTTCTGGCGTCGCACATACTCAAACCGGAGTGAAATCGAATACAGATTTTTGACTCCAACGCGGAGTGAAATCGAATGCAGATTTTTGTCTTGTAATTTTAAGTGTAACGTTTCCAATAATTTTAAGTGCGTTGAGAAGCTCATCACTTCTCCTGCTGCGAGCTTGTAGATACTCCAGAAACCGCACTACATTGAGGTACCCCCCTGAAGACAGTGCTCCACCGAAAGGAATTGGCATCGAGCTGTCCCTTAAGAGTTGCAACGCAGTTCAGGTTCGATGTCGCTGTAGTACACCATGGAGAACCCGATTGCGGCGGTAACGATCGGTGCGGTGCCCGACTGGCTTCCGCGTGGTCAGTGAATGTGGGGATGTAAACTCCTGGCGCCCACATGCCTACCAGCTCCTTTCCCCGGTTGCTAAACGCAGCTACGCGGCCTCGCGGGTCTGTGGAGCCTACGACTAAAGATGTGGGCAGGTTGTACATGGCAGGAGCGATAAAGCAGTCATGGCAGGAGCGATAAAGCAGTCATGGCAGGAGTTCAAGACATGACCATGATGTGTTCTGCGCTGCTGAGTTTCTTCAGCGCCTCCTGTTCAGACTTGAGGAAACCATGGCCGCTGTACGAGTGTGTGCTCAGGTCAAGTGCTGGGGAGGCGGGCCCTTGGAGAAATCCATGAACTTTTGCAAGATGCTCCGAGGTAAATCGCCTTGGAAGCGACTCTTCTATGGACTAAACATGCCGATCCGCGCATGATTTCGATTTGTAATGAGGGCAGATACTCCGGAATCGCCTGCGTAGCCTCAGCATCCCCCTCCAGCATGGTCATCGCCGCGAAAACGGCCGACAGACTTGCGACTCTGTGTTTGGTGACTGGTTGTGGGTTTGGGAGTCTTCAACATCGGTAAATTTCGCCTCCCACTCATGTTTTGCCTTTAGGTAATCGTTACGGCGTGTTTCAGGTGCCGCGAATCATTTCATGGCACATAAAATGCCCCCACGAATTTCAGATGATCCACGGCACGTGCAACTCGCTCTCAGAGCGTTAAAGATGCGTTCACCGTCCACCATAGCGCCCGCCTCAATACACTGAACATCCCATCCAAGCAAAACATCCGCCCATTGGCCCGTAATCTCCTGAAAGACGCGCATTTAGTGCAGTAATTGCTTTCGGCAGTAATTGCCGGTGACCCAATTGTTGGTCGTCAGTCATGATGTATTTTATTTAGGCGGTTATGGTGCCCTGTACACAGGCGGCCCCCGGGGAGGCCGGGCGCTTACCCCTCGAGGCCGGGATCCTGGCCGCACAGGAGTCAGCGGAATCTCCCTCTGTGCTGGTGGGGGGGCGTCGAACGCGTCGAAGCCCTGCTCTGCTGCAATCTCGTCTATCAGTGCCTTTTTGCGTACTTGCCACTCCTGGTACTGCAGCCATTTGCTATACACGATCAGGCCCGCCCCAGCGATGATGAGGATTATTGTACAGGAGAAGGCCAGCCAGAAGGCAGCTCCCAGAGGAGGCACCACAAAGGACCCTCGGACGGCCATAGTCGACATCTGTTCAAAGCTGATGTAGGCGTAGTAAACAAGAGCCAGCATGAGCCCGACACCACTTATCGTCCAACTGAGGGCGGGTAGCTGGTTCGAGGCCCCAAAGATCCAGAGCCAACCAGCACCTACCAGAGAAATAGATGCCGCTGTGACCAGGGCCACAAGCATCAGGTTTCCTATTGAGGACATTTGACGGTAGGCTGCGCACCGAGACTGCAGAGATCCTATACAGTCCTCACCACAATGGGGCGTAGCAATGCCGTTGGCCGCAGGTGGAAGAAGGCTGACAGTTGTGCACGTAACCGTGGACAGCCGCGACCAGGTAAGTACAGGGGACCCCCCGTTCAAGCTAACCAGGAACAACCCGTATTGGGCCTCCGCGTAGGCCGTCCCTAGCTTTGTGCCCTTGAACAGCCAAAAAATTGTGATCGGCCCATTAACACGCCACATTCGCAGCCCTATAGCAACAAAAAGGCAGATGGACGCGATTCCTATCACCAATGCTAGGATGCGAAAAACCAGTGGCGTCTTCTCGTCTCGACGGGCGAGCGCGGGATCTACCAAGGAGCTTGCATCGCTGGCGTCTCTCTTGGGCATGGTGCAGCGAAACTCTGCTTGTTTGACATCCACCTGATAGCCAGTCCAAAATTAAATCGCCGCGGGTTTGGTGAACTCCTTAAAAAACGTACCGCGGAGGATTCACCGCTGAGGGTCAAATTAATCCGCACGATCCACTTCTGGTGGTACGCTTCCGTCAATCTCTTTAAGTTTCGTGCTTG
>NW_027151531.1:0-3517 GCF_019968955.1 Porospora cf. gigantea A | reverse complement strand
CCGTCCTAAGATTGTTGCCCCTTGTAGACCTGATACTTATTAGCGAAGCCAGTGTACCATCTGCCGGCTTCCTACCGTTCGTACTGCAACAGTGCCAGACACGAGAGCTTCGAGCCCCACAAGTCATCATGACAGAGGCCACCAGGCGCCTGCTGGAACCAATATACATGTCTCTCTTCGCCGGGCTGACTGAGGGGCTCTATGTCTCCGATACGGACCCTGACGGCTCTCGGAGGAGTTATGCGCTGCCAGAGCTCCTGCAAGCGGAGCATTGCCCCTTTGGGAAGCCGGCTCTATGGAGTGACGTATGCTGCCTTCGCTACAATGAGTCCTTTGGTATTCGGGTGGAAGAGAGCTGGATTCCGTTTTCGGCCCACGCCACTCCGGAGCAGTTGACCCACTTGCGGCACTTGCCCCTGTTCACGGTGCAACCCGTCAACTGCGGTCTATTTCTGGGGGCGTGTGGGTGGAGGCTTCGTTTTGGGCTCCAGTCGTCGGTCACTCTCCTAATGGACGGGTTGGCGTCCGCGCCGGTCTTCCTGACGTCCCCTGCATCCAGTGCTGTGACAAAGGCCACTGCTTGCCTCGTGAGATCACCGATTCCCGACGACGGTATTCTCGACAGCACCAAGCTGCTGGACCTGATATCCAATCATGTCAAGAGCACCAAAACTGGAAACATGCTTCTGGTCCTGCCATCACTGCCCGACGCCTTGCACGTTCTGGACATCCTGGCCACCGAGGGGCCCAGCCTTTTACCTGTGGTCTTGGCGATATCAAAGATTGACTCCTTCTTTGCCTCAGTTAGAGGGTTGGCCGACTGGGCCAACGAGGCGGCCCTTGAAGTATTTATCCATTCTAGAGAAAGCCCCTTGGACCAGGTGGTGAGTTTTTTTAGGGCTGTCCACACAGCTCAACTCGAGGAGTGGACCTCCTATCTTCACCGCGTCAGATCTCCCTGAAGCAAGAACAATACTCAAGACCCTACGATCAGTCAGATCTCTGGTTGTAACAGGTCCAACTCTGTCAGGTCGAGGCTTACCTTTGGATGTCTTTCTGGAGTTCTTTGCTGGGGATTCCGAGTCCGTGGTGATCACCGCTGAGGGCGAACCTTCACTTCCTGACCTGGTCCTACTAAAATGCAGTGTCACGCCTATACCAGACGTGAAACTTAGAGAACTCTTTGAGTTAACGGTAGACCTGGACGAAGGTGAGTGTTGGGGAGTTTCCTTAAGCAGACAGCTCCTCCTCGTGCGATAACATCCGCCCTCGCAGCTCAGAACGGCAAGCTAACACCCCGTACGGCCAGCTGTTCGACCCCCGCATATTCCAGTGGCACGACGATACCTTGCGCATGGACAAGGAGCATGTTGACTGGAAGGAGCAGCTGAGGGTAGCATTGGGCGGGCATCTACCGACTGTGGTAAAATGCTCGAGGGCAACGCGCCCTGAAATAATCTGCGACTTGACGCAATTCTGCTCGTCGAGGCTGCGTCCCCTTTCATCATTGCCGCTGCTGACAGAGATGGGCCGGCATGCTGGGTGGCGCGGGCTACTCCACCTCGATGGAGACGAGGACGTAACAAATCATGGCGAAATGGTTGTGGCTTCGGCAGCTCACTCGATAGGCTTCGATGTTCACGACGCCACAGTCGCGTTTACGCCTTTGCGGTCTCTCTGGAGCCCCGTGCAGACGATCAGATCACGTAACATGACTGTTCTTCTACAGAGAGTGACACTAGATCTGAAGCCAGCATCAGGCGTCAACTTCCTTCCCAACGCTCCTTCGCAGTACAACTCTACGTGGTCGCCTTGGAACGCCCTCGACGTGCACAGCAAATCGCCGACTGAGCCCTCCCTGGTCGCCACATCCCAGCCTTCCACCGCCCACCCCATACTGGTTATGGATCGAAATCCTCTGAAGAACCTTCCCCAAGGCCACACGTACAAGCTGGAAAACCCCAACCAAGCCGCTGTCGTGGACGCTGAGGGCTACGCAGTTACCGTCACTCATACACCAGGCGCCCTGACACTGTCTGGTGTCTACTCGTCTGCCTTCACCGCGGCTCGAAGTCGTCTAATATCCTCAGGCATCTTTCTGTAGTACATTGTTGCCCGAACTTACTCAATGACGAGTTTTCCCGCTTTACTCAATCACAAGTTTTCCCGCTGTAGTTTCGTCAAATTGTTACAACGCAATCGTATTGAATTTCAAACTAAAAATCAGACAAAATTACTAAAGTCGGAAAATCAGCGTCTGCCTGGGGGCACTAAATTTTTCCGTGCCACCGCAGGCGCTCTGACAGTCTCCCTAGGTGAGGAAGGCGGATGAACGTGGATTTTTGGAATCGGCAGCCTCTCGAATGACCCGACGGAATCGAATTTTCCGCTCAGAACATCGGCCATGAAGTCTCCTTCAGCGTATCCGGGATGTTCCGGTAAATCGTAGAAACCTACGCAGGTGGCACTCTTTCCTGGGTTCATTATGTCGTATATAGGCTCGTCTTTGGGGTCCGCAGGGCGTCGGGGAGCGCGGGGCGTAACCGCGCCCTTTGCCTTCTGTCGCTCCGCTGGACTCTTGTAACCCTTTCCGGCAGCCGCAGCCATCAGAAAGTCGGCCATCCTCTCAGCCGCGGGCGGATTCGCGCGGACTGGGCGAGGCTTCCCCTCCCTTGCTTTAACGCGAGCGTCTTTGTCAGCGTGCATTTGGTCAAGCTGCGCAGGACTGAGGCGGAATCGTTGGCTCATGGCGGTGTCTAGTCTCAATACCCTTGACTAAAACATCAATCAGTAGGTGACAGAACGGATACCAGTGCTACTATTGGAGGGCCGCTGGATAGGCGCGCTGAGGAGCCGTGCTGGGGAATCCTGGCGGTGCTGGCGGTGAATCAGCGAATTAGCGACGAGCCAATGCGTGACATACCATGAAATAGCGAGCCAATACTCCGGATGCTGCCGAGATGAAAAGCCATATTTTAGCCATCATTTTGCTGGATGAACCTCATTCGTAATCTACTTGGATGCCCACTATTTGAGAGCTACACTTCTCATGTGAGTTCATTTCGGGCGTTAAACCAGATCGTTGACGTTCTCGACTCTGAGAACTTCAAGTGCTTTGCCGCGGGTCGAAAAGCGGCGGAGACTACGCAAGGGGCAGTGCTCCTATGCCCATCAGAATGCCTTCCACTTTTGGCAACGGACTACCGAGCGCTTAAGGAGGTAGCTTATATTAACGATGAGACAAATCTGGAGACACAGGCCTGGAAAGCGTTCTTGGTGTGCTGTATCACTGGCCTGATTATGGTGGAAGCTCGCACAATGATGATCGCTCTTCGCCTCCGCGACGTCAACATAGGTCGTGGCCTGACACGATTTGCCTTGGAGTTTTTGATTTCAATGGTTCCCATGGTTCTCTCGATGCTGGATGTTGGGGGGTTTGAGGTTTGGTGCCTCATCCTGACGGCGGTCATATGTATTAACTTGTTGTACATCCGAAGATTTCTGCGGAGAAAGCAAG
>NW_027151530.1:0-3522 GCF_019968955.1 Porospora cf. gigantea A | reverse complement strand
AGGCTTACAAGATGGGAGATGGGAAACGAATTGATGGGCGTCGAGTTCTTGTCGACGTGGAACGCAGTAGGACAGTAGAAGGATGGTTGCCCAGACGGATGGGTGGAGGGCGAGGTCCCGCTCGATTCACACCAAAGAAGATGAAGGCCGCTGCTTTGTCAGAACGCATGAGGAGACCTTTGCCTGGATCGTTCAGCGGACGTGACCGCGACAATCGCGCCCCTCGACCAAACCACGCAGGAGCCCCTCGCGGCGGTTACAACGGGGGTCATAACTACGGGCGAACATCCTTCCGGGGGCGATCCCCAACGGGACCAAGCAGCCGTTATGACAGACCGAGACCTGGGCTTGGTAGCCAAAGAACCGCAGGTTCTGGGGCGAATGACGTCCCCATTGGCCGACGACGATGACGCTGCTGCGAAGTGATTGCCTGTCCTCTACAAACGACACACCTGTAACGACCACCATTGCATCGTAGTAACCCAACCTTCCACAGGTTCCTCTTCCAACACATACCAATAATCTCGATTTTCTCTCCTGGCATGACCGACGACGAAGCAGACCGTTCAGCGCGCAGATCGCCAACCAGAACCCGCCACTCGCTGGATGACGTTCTGGAGCAGATGGGAGCACTCACACCACCTGCACCCTTGTTTGGTTCCGACGACCCCAGGGAGGTGTTCGTGTCCGTTGATAGCGCCGATGAGCTGAGCGAGCGCTACCGGACATGCGAGTCTCACCAGACGTACCTCGAGCTTGTTTCCAAGCACGAGGACGTGCTTCGAGGAGTGGGCTTGACTCGCATTCAAATCGACGATGCCGACGCCGCGTTCATCCTAGGGAAACGCGGGAAAACGAAGCGGAAAATACGTCGAGTGGCGCAGTGTCAAGTCAACTTGGACCAGAACCTGGTCATCGCGCTTATTGGCTGCGAGGCGGAGCGGACCAAGGCCCTGCTGTTCATCCGGCTCGTGGTGCAGCAGCGGCTTGGCGCCGTGAAGGTCAAGTTCGATGAGGAGGACTGCGCAGATGTAACAGTCATGCAGATTCCGAACAGCTGCGTGGCATTCGTGACCGGACACCAGGGCGTCTTCCTGCGGGGCATGGAAGAGGAGTGGGACACGCTGATGTTCTTCGTCTGCGGGAAGGCCGACCAGGAGGGCTCCTCGCCACTGTACATCTTCGGAGGCGAAAGAGGACGGAAGGCTAGCCAGCTGAAGGTCATGGCTGCTGTGGAGCAGAAAAAGCCTGGTCACCATACGGATTCCCCCTTGGAGCGCAGCACCTCTGACGGCCCTGACACTGATTATATCCTCATCCCTGACGACAGCTGCAGCTACGTCATTGGACGTGACGGATCCACCAAGCGAAAGCTCGCCAAGGCGTCGAATTGTCTGGTGGAGTACGTAGGCAAATGGGCGTTCCTCTGGGGGACGGGAGAGGAGCGCCGACGTGCCGTGGACTACCTGGACTGGCTAATAAAACAGCGGACAGGCAAAGTCCGCATTGACCCAGGTGACACTCGAGAAGACATGACAGTGGTCCTAGAGGACCGCAGAGTGCTGCAGTCGCACGTAGCTCCTCTATTACGGAGGTTTGAAGACCGAACATTTACGTTCGCGTTCATTGACACCGATACCGACGGTCCAGACGACAACCACAAGCTCTTCATTTTCAGCCACAGTGCCCGAGCGCGTCAAGACATGCAGCATATGGTCGAGGAGGAGTGTCACAGGTACAGGCGGCGCCGAAGCAGCCCCAGCCCTCGAGGCAGGTACGATCGTGGAGACCGCTACGAGCGACCCTCGCGTCGATCGCCTGATCGGTACTCCAAACGCCGCAGCGGCTCCCCTGAGCGGCGCGAACGCACCCCCCACGACCGACGAGAGCGCAGCGCTGACAGACGGCCGCCCCGTGCCAGGCACTACTCACCTCGAAGCCGCCGACGAAGCCCTTGAGCGGTGAATCGCGTCAATGTCAATCTAGTCTGTGACTGATGATAAGTGCCGGAAACCGCCAGTCGTAGCGTATTTCGTAGTGGGTGCACCCCAATGGGACAGCACATCGACCTAAATCGACGGTCAGGCTGATACATGCGTCTTTCTTTTCCCTGCCAAGAACGATGTTCATCCCAGCCACCCTGCAGGAACGGATCTTCGGACAATAGGACGGCCGCCATTACGACGGATATTGCCATTACGACGGACGGCAGCAATGCGTACTGCCGTCGGCGGAAGATTGGTGCCATTACTGAGCACCTGCTCGAAGCAGAGGACGGCTCTATGCTAATAATTTCCTTGTACAGCGGCTCTGGTAAATCTTGCTTCTGCCACTGTCATCATCAACGCCGTCCCACCTGGTGTCCCAGAACGGTGGTCTTCGTAGGGGAGACCGTCGTCTACAGCTTCGTGGAGGATGTTGACCCTCGTGGGCAGTATGGCTGAGACATGCATAGATTACATTGGCTCCGAGGTGCCGAGACATGTCTGAAAAGCTGCGGCACCGTTGGCAGATAGGATCGTTTCAGTCATGGACTCCCAGTTGCAATAGATGAGCGGTGTCGTTTATTGTCTCTTTGTGTGTCAGACTTCATCAAAACATATGACTCGAGTCAACATCGACCCAAATCGACGGTCCGGCAGATGCATGCTAGCCTCTACCTTTGCATTCCCTTCTTCCTTTTCCCCGCCGTCTGATCTCACCAGCAATCCCTTGCGCAAAGAACTCGTATGCAGTCAGCCTGCGTCGCTAGTGCACCTATCAGCCCATGCAGCCCAACGGTCTCAGAAGAACACCATCAAAGACGTCATACATGAGATGCCAAAGAACCTTAAGGAGGTGCTCAAGATGACGGATACAAGTCCACGGTGGAAGCAACTTCTCAGCGAGGACTACTCCAAAACTGTGGAGCACTGGGAGCTGCCGACACTTCTTGCACTACTGAATAAGATCCCAACCACCCTGCAGGAACCGATGTTCATTGACAAGAACGTAAGAGTGGAAAGTGCAGACAACAGCGCTTCCGCCTGCGGTTCCACACAGATGGATGTTGCCCTTACTACGGACGGCCGCCATGTGCATTACCGCCGGCGGAAGATTGGTGCCATTACTGAGCACCTGCTCGAAGCAGAGGACGGCTCTATGCTGATAATTGGGTCGTACAGCGGCTCTGATGAGTCCTGCTTCTGCCATTGGATAGACGGTAACCCATTATCTTCAACCTTAGCGGACGCTGCTGGCGCATATCTCGCTGAATGTGATTGCCGCAGCTCGATTGAGGCTCGGATACAGAGCGGAACTGTTATCGGGAGGTTGGGCCGCGATCAGGATGATATCGAGGGTGAGTTCCGTGGAAAGTTGAACTTCCACTCCAGCTCGAAGTTCTTCTACAATTATTTAGGTAGAAAGGAAATTGTGAGCGTGGGAAGCATGGATTCAAAGGCGCCATATCTGGACAGTCGAAGTATGGTCTCCGCCATTTACATAGGGCGTCTGCCCGACACTGACGGTGTATTAGCAGGA
>NW_027151529.1:0-3527 GCF_019968955.1 Porospora cf. gigantea A | reverse complement strand
GGTAGCAACATGCTGCGACAGCTCTCGGTAACTATTAGAGAGTCTGCCGCGGACATAGCAACTCGCCTAGCCGACTACCGCGCCGCCCCCACTTTTGCCGCGGACCTCGTCCGCCTGGGAAGCAGGGTCCTCGCCGGGTCCCTGCTTTCGATCTTCTTCTTCTGCCTCGCAGGGAGAGGCTTTACGACCCTCTCCCGGTACCTGCGGCGTCCCGCACAGCCCTCCGAAATTATTCGAACGGAACAAGACCCCGCGTCCTGTTACCGATCAACTGGTCCGGTGACTCGGAAAGGTCTGTGTGACGGCGGCAAGCTACCCCGCGAAGCAGAAGCCAACGCGGCGACCGTCACGATTACCGTCGGGGAATTGCGACGACTACTGAGCCTTCCCGTGGTTCCCGAGAGTCAGACGTGTGGACAGACGAACGCTCTACCACACGGGGAACCCGGACAGAAGCCCGCCCCAACCTACGGAGGGGCGGAAACCCGACCTGGCACTACCCCTGACGCCGGCCCCGCACCGGGAGCCACCACCGTGGCTTCCCAAGGCTCCGGGCGTGCTCCCCCCACCCGAACCCCAGCCGTTGCGACGACCTCCTTGGGGCCGCATCCGATCTCCGCCTCCCAGGCGGAACCCACCCTCACGGGCGCGTTACACCTAGAACGTTCCAGCCCGTCGAGGGGGATTCCGCCTGGTGGGGCGGAACGACACTACGGACCCCAACCAGAACCGCCCCAACGCCCAAAGTCATCCCAGTCGGAGGGACGGGATTCCTTCCACAGGTTGGCCCTCTTTTGTGCCTCCTCCTTCCATTTCCGGTGAAGCTGGGCCAAGCTGAGGACCTTCTCTTCTTCGGAGAGGTAGCGCTCCTGGCGCTGAAACTCCCCGACCCCTCTTACGGGACGTCCCGCCACGGGTCGGCCCCGCGGGCGACCGCCGCGGACCGGCCGCAGGAGTCTGAGAACGCGCCCTCTAGGGACGGCTCCTTCTCCCGGGAACAGGAAAGCCTTCCCCTAACGACGGCCTGCCGACTCCCGGAGGAGGCTCCGTCTCGGAGGCGACGCTCCAGCACCTCTTTCCCGCTGCAATTCCTCCGCCTTACGCAGGGGTCCCAGGACTATCACGGCCTGGTGGACACCGGCTCCCAGATTAACCTGATCGACGCCAACCTCGCCGCCACTCTCGTACGGGACGACGCCCCCCTTGCCGATGCAGGGGCTACCGAAGTCCGGGGAATCACGGGGAACAACACGCCCATCTTGGGTTGGGCCACTCTGACCCTATGCCTGCCCACAGGGGAAGCGGTCTCGAGCCCTTTCGCGCTGGTTGACAGGCCCCCTGCCCGGATCGTGATTGGCCTCCCCTTCATGCACGAGGGGTACCTGGAGCACGCACCCCACGAGGGGACCCTCCGCTCTCCCGCCGGTCTCATCCGCCTAACTCTGGCCCCCTCCCGGGGTTCTACCCCCGCGGGTCCAATCGAGGATGCCTGGGCAACGGTCCCGGAAGTGAGACAGATCCCACCTTTCCCTGGTTCGCGACAAAGTTTACAGTCCGAGCTGAGTAAGGGGCTGCTGGTTGCCTCGTCTTTTCCCCCTCGGGATGGCGACGGCACGTCCGGTAGGGCGGGTCCCTCACGGGACCCGGCCCCTCGGTTGGGGCCAGGGACGGAACGCGAGGATGAACGAACCCAGGAGAGCGTACGCCCTGCTGCGGACGCACGGACAGGGAGGAAGCGACTTCTGAGACACGACGGCGGAGGTCCCCGTTACCCTGCCAGCCTCATCGACTGGCCCGACCTGGAGCACTCGATACCCAAGCATGGCCTCTTGAGCCGCGAAGGCCAGGCTCACGCACCGCCGACAGCCGGCACCCAAACCCGGCCTACAACCCGGGAAGCCCCGGTTGCGCGGGATCCCCTCGGTCCTGGGACACGCGAGCCCCAGGCCAAGAGCGAGTCACGGAAGAGGAACCGCCCCGGCCCCAAGTCAGAGGCTAGGAGCAACCCTCATGCGAAGTTCTTCGCCCCTGCCTGGGAGTACGGTCCGCGAACGGACTACACCGGGTGCGGCTTCTTGCTCCCCCTGAACGGCTTCCTCGAGGAGGGACCCGTTCCCTCCAAAACCGAGCCCTCTTCATCCCTGAGCTCCCCGCACTCCGAGTTAAAGCAGGTCGATTCCGCCCCAGTCCAGGCGCCCCTGCCCCCGGTCGAGGATCTTCACGTTCCTCCCCCGGAAGCCCCCTCCCAAGGGCAAAAGGAAGCCCTGGGTGCAGAGCCGAGTCGCCCCCCCCCGTCGGGAGACGCACAAGAGAGGGCGGTGGAGCTCCTCGAGACGAATGCCTCCGAGGAAGGGCAGGTGGCCCTCCAGCAGCTTTTGCAGAGATACGATGGGCTCTGGAGGGGGGAGCGACGGGGCTGCGCCCAGGCTATGAGCCATCGCATCTCCGTCTCCTCGGATCGTCCGATCGTCACTCGGCCCCGGTCTTTCACCCCCGCCCAGCAGCGAGTGCTCCAGGAGGAGCTTCGCTCCATGTTGGACGCGGGGGTGATCGAACCCTCCAACTCCCCTCACGCAAGCGAGGTTGTCTTGGTAAGGAAGAAGGACGGAGGTTGGAGGGTCTGCATCGACTTCCGCCAGGTTAACGACGTCACCGTCCCGGATCAGTACCCCCTACCCCGGATTGCCGACCTCATTCGCGAGGTCCGGCAATCCCGTTACTTCGTGGCACTCGACCTTCGGGCGGGCTACTGGCAGGTGAAGATGGAGCCCGACAGTGTTCCGTACACGGCTTTCCGGTGTACGGGCGGGCTGTACCAGTTCACGGTCATGCCTTTCGGGTTGCGCAACGCTCCGGCCACCTTCCAGCGGATGGTTGACTGCCTCCTAGGGGACCTGAGGTACGGGGGGGTGCTGGCCTACCTGGATGATATACTGGTCCACGGGGCTACGGAGGAGGGGACCCTGACCCTCCTAGCGGAGGTGTTCCGACGGCTCTCTGTGGCCGGCCTGACCCTCAATCTGAAGAAATGTACCTTCTTTTCCAAACGCCTCCACTACCTCGGGCAGGTCATCGAAGAAGGACTGCTCCTGGCCGGACCCGAGCCGGGTACGGCAGCTCCAGGCTTGGAAGGTACCGCGTACCCTGACCGAACTTCGCAGCCTGCTCGGCCTCTTCGCCTACTACCAGGACTTCATCCGCGACTACGCCACCGTTATGGCCCCCCTCCATGCGCTCCTTCGCGCCCCGGCCGCGTCACCCAAGCGGACCCCTAAGAGCGCGGGGCAGGTCGAAAGCCTGAGCGGCTACCACGGGGGCCGCTTGGCCTCCTTCGCGGACGACCTAGCCCTCTTCATCGAGAAGCACCCTAAGGGACTGTCCTCCGCCCCGATCCCGAGTGACCCCGGCTTAGCCGTTTTCCTCGACGAAATCCGCGAAGCCGGCCCCGAGCTACCCGGTTGGCTGCGGGAGCGTCGCATCGTCGTACTAGAGGACACCCTGGCCACGGGGAAGACCACCCTCGCTCG
>NW_027151528.1:0-26463 GCF_019968955.1 Porospora cf. gigantea A | reverse complement strand
GGACATGATGATTGTTGGTGGCGGTATGGCGTACACCTTCGCCAAGGTCAACGACGACATGCCTATTGGGGACTCGCTATTTGACGAGGCTGGCGCCACTATCGTTCCTAATATTATGGCAAAGATTGATGAGAAGAAGGTGGAATTTATGTTGCCCGTGGACTATGTTTGCGGCAAGGAATTTAAGAACGACACGGATATAAGGTGTGTCACCAAGGCTGATGGTATTCCTTTTGGGTTTGGAGGATTCGACTGTGGTGAACAGACCCGCAAGAATGCTCGTGAGATGATACTGAAGGCCAAGACCATCTGCTGGAACGGACCTCAGGGCGTGTTCGAGTTCCCCAACTTTGCGAACGGCTCTCTGGCTGTTCTCGACGCCGTAGTGGAATCCACTAAGAACGGATGCATCTCCATTGTCGGAGGAGGGGACACTGCCTCATTAGTAGAGAATGCTGGCAAATCTGCTGAGATGTCTCACGTTTCCACAGGCGGTGGTGCGTCTCTCGAGCTGTTGGAGGGCAAGAACCTACCTGGCGTAGCTGCTCTCTCTACAAAGTGAATACAACAATTGCAATAAGTTTCATTGAAAATTGGTCAGAAACCGTCCAATTATGGTACACAGTAACGAGCCCACTGGCAGCGTTCTCTTGATGCGCAACCTGCCTCGCGGGTCCAGCGAGCACGACGTCGCCACTCTGGTGCTGCCCTTCACCGACGGCTTGAGGCCGAAGGTGTTTCTGCAGGCGCCAGCTGGCCACGCCTTCATTGAGTTTCCTAACGGCCCCAAGGGCGCGCAGAGCGCGCTGCGGCACTTCGCGCACAGCCCACTGAAGATGCACGGCAGCGAGGTGCAGGTGCTTCTCTCGCGCCGCTCATGCGTGCGCGTCGCCCAGGAGGAATCGGGCTTCCGCGTGCTGCTGTGCACTGTGTCGCGAGTGGAGGTGCCAGTGGAGCTCCACGTGGTGCACATGCTGTTCTCACAGTTTGGGTGTGTGGAGAAAGTGGTGATCTTTATGCGGAACCCCTCCGTCGTGCAGGTGTTTGTGCAGTTCACCGCTCCAGAGCAGGCCAAGCAGGCCATGATACACCTCCATAACGAGAACATGTACGACGGATGCAACACCATGCAGATACAGAGGTCGCATAACGACGACCTGCAAGTTAATATGTCAGACCGGCAGTGGGACTACATGGCGCACCCTCAGGGCCCTGGCAGGGCGACCAGCGTGCCGATGGTGGAGTCCGTGAGCTCGGTGATCCAGGGCATGTTGTCGTCTGGCTCTGCACTGCCGCCCCGCCTGCGAGACGTGGACCTGGAAGCCCTCAACGCCAATGGCACCCCCGTAGTGATGATTCACGGTTTGAAGCCTGGCTTAAATGCCCGTGCCATCTTTAACCTCTTCAGCTTGTATGGGGTAGTGCTGCGAGTCAAGGTCCTGCGCGACCACCCCGATAAAGCGCTGGTTCAATACAACGACCCTGGCTTCGCCGCGGTGGCTGTCCTTCACCTGCACGAGGTGGCGGTTCTGCACGAGCGCCCACTCCAGGTGTGCTTTTCGCGCAACTTCGAGGTGGCCGTGACCAGCGTGGAAGCGAACACTGCGACGTTCGATGTGAACGACCAGCGCTTCTTGCCTCACGAGACCGCGCGATTCATCAAGTCGGCCTCCCAACCCACTGAGGCGCTGTTCCTGTCCAACATTGCAGACAGTGTTTCCGAGCAGGCGTTGGCACAGCTAGTCGGGAGAGGGGAACTGGCGATAAACGTGGGAACTTGACGGAGTCGATACGCAGCCTCCTAGGGTGTCGGGGAAGAAACGAACCGCACGCGCTTTTTTCGCTTCGGTGGCTGAAGCAGGCAGCTGTTTGGTGGCACTTCACGACGCGCCTGTAGGAGGTGTGAACCTAAAGGTGGGCTTTACCCGTCAGCGGTGACTACGGCATTCGAATATCACTATGTACTGTTACTGTCAACATGGGAAGTACCCGCGGTCGAGAGCCCAACATGGTCACTATTAATATGGCAACTCGGCAGAGATGCGATCGATTAGCAGCGTGCCTGGTGAGTTAAAGGGCACCTCAGCGGAAGCGTCACAGGAAAAAACATGAAAGAGCGTGGCAGCGTTGTCCATCACTGGACGGAACTGTACCTGCCCTCCAACAGGATCAGTTCGACCCGTAGACTTGACTCTGAGCTCAGACGGGTGCGAAAGGGCGGTAGGAGTTCGGCGAGCAACAGTGTACACAGCTTCGATTTGTACACCGCGGGATGCAACATCTGCTCCTCCTTCGTGTGCGAGTATGCGCCCTCACGAGCAGCGATTGTCAATGTGCATTACGTCGCATAGGTCTCATTCTCTCGACAGAGCACAACTTCGGGTGGTAGAGTATCTGGTTAGGATTCCTCAGAACGATGCTTTTCTGATTGGTTTTGTGGGGTTTAGCCGCGAGTGTCCCCCGGTCACGGCATAGCGGCGCGCCTGGAAGTCGCGAGGAGCACGTGCAAGCAGCGACGCCCATGCAACCGCCACCTCAATTAGGCCATTTTCGCCATGGCTACGTGGGCAGAAAGGCTATCAAAGGTGGCTGAAGCTCCTCAACCCGCCGCTCCCAGCACGCCTGACAAGCTGGTAGGCGGGCCAAAACAAGCTAAACTGCCGCCGGCTACACCCCAAAGCGACCCCCATGGCCGACGCAAGCTCGTACTAGACACCAGTGCTTTTATTCGACTACAAGATCTGGACGGCGATCTATTCGTGACTCCCGGAGTCGCTAGAGAGATCCGGGATGCGCAGGCGAGGAAGCACATCTCGATGATGCGAGAGACACCCCAGATCCGACCTTTTACGAGGGATGATATGGCTTACGCCTCGCAGTTCGCCGCCCTCACTGGCGACCTGAAAGCTCTCAGTTCGACAGATATGGAGGTCATCGCGGCTTCGGTCAGCCTGTTCATAGAGTTTGCAGGCGTCGAGAAGCTCAACAAGAGTCCGTTTGAGCAGTCCACTGCTGTGGGCGGGATGGGCTTCGAGTGGGCGCCAGCACACCAGCCAGCTGAGTCCCAGACGTCGACGACGGCGGAGCCGCTCGAGGAGACCACCAATCCCATCGCCCAAGGCACATTCGCTCCGTCGATCAAGGAAGAGGAGTCAAGTGAGTCCTCCGTTGAAGACGAGGCCGACATCGAAGGCGTCTTAGACTGCGACATGGATACCGTTGAAGACGAGGCTGAAGACGAGGCTGAAGACGAGGCCGACATCGAAGGCAGCTTAGACTGCGACATGGATGCAGTGATGTCCCCTTTAACCGTACAACCAGGAAACAAGTCCCGCGTTCTGAACGGTGGAAAGGACGAGGTTCTGACGGGGTACTACTCTGACACGGACTCGGATGGCGAGTGGGTCACCCAAGAAAACATATCCAACTTCGGCGTCGTAACTTCTGACGAGAAAACCGATGTGGTTGGGTGTGTGACAGGCGATTTCAGTGTGCAGAACGTGCTGATGCAGATGGGTATCCCGATAGTGACTCCTGACGGCCGGCGCATCCGCACGGTGAAGCTATGGGGCTACAAGTGTACTGCCTGCTGCACCTTCACTCGCGACATGAACCGGCATTTCTGTCCGGGCTGCGGCAATCATACTCTGGATAAGGTGCCAATCACCGTCGAGGGTGGAAAGGTCACAGTGCATATGCGAAAGAAGAGGCGGACGCAGCTACGAGGGACGATATACAACATACCGACGCACAAAGGAGGAAGACACGACCCACCTCCCATCCTGTGCGAGGACCAGCTTTTTATGAACGGCCGGGATAAAGCACTCAAATACGTAAGTCCCTGCTATTCCCTCTCTGTAACTCTTTCCAGCAACAAAATCGGTGGGCCTCTGACCGCGAGCTGAGCAATCCGTTCACGAACATTCAGAGCACAGAGGCTTGTGGCTGGTGGGAGGGAAGACGCCGATTGCACAAGGCGGCTCCCAAGGTGAAGATTGGCCTGGGACCTGGGAACCCCAACAGTAAAAAATGGCAGAGGGAAAACGGCAAGATTAAAAACTGGATCTAGTCACCACCAGCTCTGTTGTTTCTTCTCCGTGTGTCGTGGAGAGTTCGACTTCTGCTCGCCTCCGTATAGACTGTAGAAATCCTGCGGGCTGTAAGCCATGGTTGGGGACAGTTGGGTATTCATTGGGGGGCTTTGAGGGGCCATTTGTGACGCCATCTGTGGAGTCATCTGTGGAGTCATCTGCGGAGTCATCTGGGGTACCATCTGGGGTACCATCTGGGGTGCCATCTGGGGTGCCATCTGAGATGCCATCTGCGTAGGCTGGGATGCCATTTGCGGTGACATCTGGGATGCCATTTGCGATGACATTTGAGCTGCCATTTGAGATGACATATGTGCGGCCATCTGAGATGACATCTTAGGTCCCATCTGAGATGACATCTGGGATGACATCTGAGGTGACATCTGAGGTGACATCTGAGGTGACATCTGAGACTGGAAGGCTGCTTGACCTGCCAGATGCATATGTCCTGGTTGGTAATGTTGAGGAATTCTCATCCGCCGTTGCTGCATCGCTGCCAGCATCTGGGGATGCACCCGGGAGGGTCTGGGGTAGACGTTTGTCTTGACAGGTCTGGCGGGGTAGGTGCCGCTCTGGGCGGCCTGGAAACCTCCCCAGCTAGAAGGAGGGGGTTGGCGGGTCCTAGCTGGCACTTCCCACTCATCGGCTTGCACCGGATTAGGAACTGTCGTTACGGGAGGCTGAATAATGTGCGCTGAGCAGTCTCACTGGTAGATTGTCTAGGTCAGCATAGGGGGTCTCGGAGAGTGCATGTGAAATCACAGACTGTTGATTCAGGTGCTGGAAGTAAGACCAGACAGCAGTTCGCATGTCTTGCCTTCCAGGTTCTGCGCGATACATCTGTAGGCTCTGGCCTGGGGGGAACATATCCATGTGTCCACATCGTAAGGTGTGTGACCCTAAAGTGGCCACGTGCACACCCAGCTCAGGGTCGGCAAGCACGCGCAGGAACAGATGGGCCGAGTCCGCCAACTGGGTTACGTGCCAAATACCCTGAGTGGTTTGGCAATTTCTTTTGGCCTGGGCCTCGCCGTAGGTAAAGGGCTTCACAGCCAGCACCAGAGCCCGGTTGCGTAGCTTCGAGTGGCTGACCCTTCGCGCCTGACTTACATGAGGCATGATTCTCAGCTGAGGCGCCGGTCTGGTCACCTGCTGCCCGCGGCAGTCAACGGCAGTAGCCCCTTGCTGTAGTAGCGAGCCTATGGTCTGGTCAATGGCCACGGTCATATCGGAAGACGCCATATTCGACTCTGCGGCAAGCTTCGACGTTTCCTTGACCAAGAGCACCCGGGCGAATCTCTTCATCACCCCCAGCGAAGGCAAAAATATAGTCTGCCCAAGCTCGAAGTTCGGGAGGCTCGCGGTGGTTGTCGGCTTGCTCGGGGCCCAAACTAGGTGGCCATTGGATTGAGTGGCCACGAGGGGAGTGACAGGTGCCGACTTCGACGTCGGAGACAGGTCTTGCGAGATGATTGAGTGCAACAGAGCGCCCAGCAACACTCGAATAAACACAACACTGAGCTCCATGGCAGTGGGGCCCACAGTGCCCACACTGCACTGCTTGATGATGCTGGTCAGAGACCCGTCAGAGTCTTGGTCTACGCTGACATCCACCACCTCCGAGATGACCTCACAGTCCTCGACTTCGTCCTGTGTGACGTCCTCGTCGGAGACGGAGGCCAGAACAGCCAGTTGCCAGTCCACAAACACGTCCTGGCGCAGGCTCTTCACCAGGTACTTCAGCGTGCCGCTCGAGGTGAGGCTCGCCTCATCCGGCTGCAGGTTAGCGGCGTGCTGCTGCAGCAAGTTTTCGGTTTGCGTCGCCAAAGACTTCCACTCATCGGCGCACGCCGCAGGTGTTCGGTGGTAGGGATAGGGGTAGAGACTGGAGTTCACCTGGGATGAGATGAACACCCACGGCAGTTCAGCATCCGGTGATAGTTCCATGGATTCCAGTGAGCAGGCGAACAGGGAAGTCTGGAATGTGTGTGGGAAGACATGGAATGTATAATGCTCACCCCCACCGCCGCTACCAAGCATATCTGTTCCACCCGAGCCCACGGTCGGGTCTTGAGCGCGGCCTCGTCCCACTCCGCGTTGGCTTCGCCGAAGTCAGCGTCTGTCAGGCTCTCGCCCAGTCGATGATGATCCAGTGATGTCGTGCACTGCAAGAATATTTGTCTCAGCTGCTTCTCCCGTTCAGATAATGCCGCCACCGTTCCCAGTGGGCGCTTTTTAGACCTGTCCAGGGGTTCCGAGGACTGCCGAAACCTTTCCACATGTGCTAGGGCTGACTGGGCAGCCAGCGCTGAGCTGTGCGGCGCCAGGAAGAGAGCCAGCGATGAAAGTCGCGAGACGTGGTCTCGCAAGCTGCATTCGTCTTCGGTGCCCTGGTTCCCCCGCCACCGCTCCAGCCCGGGCTGCACGCGCCGCTTGACTTGGGGGTCCAACCTGTAGCTGACGTCGTTCACCTTCACGACGGACAGGCTGGGAGCGCCGTCGTTGACGTATACGGCAACAGGTGGCTCGATGTGGCCTTCATGGACAGCACGCGTGTGCATTCGGAGGACTCGACCACATTCAGTCCCCTCCTGCGATTGCTTCTTTACTAGTATTCCTAGGCCGTATGGCACTGTTATCTCAGTCTCCACGCCTTCTCCAAGGATACGCAGCGCTCGCCCCAGAAGGCCTGCGCTGAGGTAGCGCGGCCGACTTGCTTCCCAGACTCCTGTAGCCTTAGGCAACCCGTGCACCAGCGGCGTATAAGGGCAGAATGTCGACAAGAACTTTCTATGTGGCACTTCGGACGTGTGACATGCGTACATAGACAGGTCCACCGGACCTGTGGTGGGGACCTCAGGCGGCAGACGCAGGTCGGCGGGGTCCAGCCGCTCTGGAATGACAATGAAGCTCTCGCTGCCGTCGGCGGTGCCTGCGACCTCCTTCCGCAAAGTCTGCCAGAAGCCCAGCACCAGCACTGCAGTTCGGTCGCGTGTGTTGGTCGTGCCTCGGCTTTTTACTAGCTGCGTTAACAGGCGGTTGCCTCCTCACTGTGGCCTGCACGCAGCGCGCCAGCTCTTGAGCCTGCAGGGTCCTGTCCCTGGTCCCCTTGTAGACGTCCTCTGCCAACCACTGTGCCTCAGAGAGGAGAATCGTGCGTGCGTCCTGGTATGGTCGGCACTGCTGCTCTCTCATCTTCATTTTTATTAGCTTCAGACTGTCTGGATTGGGGAAAAAAATCGGATCTGCCGCTGCCTGCAGGAAGCCGTCAACAACAGATTTGGTTGGGGATGCGGTATTTCGTTGCACTCCTAACGGTGTCCCGGATGTCAAGAGTTGATTTGCCGTCCGCCACGCAACGTACGACTCAATGTACTCCACCAGCTCGCGTTCCGCCTGAGTGTCCGCAGCGGGGCTCTGGAAATGGTAAGACATACCACACACAAAAAGTGCATCAACGAGGTAGTCACAATCAGTGCCGAGCAGCCAACGGTGTCGAAAAGGACACGAAGACGGCGCAAACTCACCTGGATAGGCGCCATAAATGATATTTTTCTTGAACACGCACCGCCTGGTGATCGAGTGACGTCGCGAGACGCGCGCTCACAGCCCTTCGATTTTCGCTGATCGGCGGAAATCGGGAACTTTTTCGGGCATGGCGGATCTCATCCTTGTCGACACCGACTGCCAGGATGAGCAAGCATGGATTTCACTAGCTACGGCGGCAGGACTGCCCGCGTCGGCCTTTAGTGCCGTCAAGAGGTGAGGGTTGTTATTGCGGTTAGCAGAATGCACAGGCCTCAGGATAGAATCAACGCGCTGTGCTCTAGGATGCTGATTTGGTGGTATGTTGGGGAGACCACTCGCCACAAAGTGCATTTTTACAAACCTGTGGGAGAGCAGCTGTGACAGAATCAGCAATGCCGACGGCGACCAGACGTGGTCTCCTTCAACGTGTCGCACGACCACACTCTTTGTGTTCTCGCTGTGTGCGGAGCGGCTGGAGTCAAACCCCCCGACTGGGCTCCTGTGGCGCGGGTAGAGACGAGGTCCGTGAGCCTGCAAGGGGAGGTCGGAGTCGACTGCATGTGGGGCGGCCGGGACCCCTGCTTGTTGAGTATGTCTAGTCGGTGTCTGTCGCCGGCTGAGCAGGCGCTTGACTCAATGTGGGTGACCGATCTCGCTCTGGATGAACCAGTGGCACTCACCAGCAGACTTAATATTTTCCTCGCCTTGTGGACACGGAAGGAAGCTGCAGTCAAAGCTAACGGTCGCGGGCTTGGCGTTGAGTTTAGCAGACTCTCAACAGTTCCTGTGGTCTCCTTGGACAGCGTGCCAATGGAGGCCGAACTGCAGACATTCCGATGGAAGGAGCACGTAATCTCTGTGTGCGTTTTAGGAAGCCCCTGGGTGGAGGTACCTTCTGTGGTTTAGAAATCACGTTGTTGTTTGGCAAATCACGTTGTTGTTTGACAAATCACGCACGCTCTCGTAAAACAGCACATGGTTGTGCCGGCTTCCTCCCAAACAAATCATGCGCGCTTTCGTACAGCGCTGGTTGTGCCGCCTTCCTCCCAAACAAATCACGTGGGTCCCGAGTTACGCCTACGAGCTCCTTCAAAACTGCGTCGTTGTCACTGGACTCGACTGAAGGCGTGAAAGAAAGCTTTGTGTCCGATTCGGGACCGCTGGAGGGGCAGGAATCGCTGTCATTCCACGAATAATGTACAGGTGAAGGGCCTTCATACGGCTTCGAGATTCTTGAGCCGTTCATTAGCCAATCCAGGGGATCTGGAAACTTTGGCTTCGATTCGGCTTGCGCAGACGCAAAGCATTCCCTGAACATCCCCTTTCCTTTGCGTGTGCACCGGCCGCCACGGCTAAATGCACACGAAAAGGCGATCACGTCGGCCGATTCTGGCGCCAGCGGATTCACAGTCTCACAGGACGCGCTCACGAGTACCTGTGCCCGCGCCGGTGGCACAAACACGCGTTCGAGTTGAACGCAAGCCCAGCGACGCCCTAAAGAGAGCTCGCGCGGCCGACATCACCCAGCGCGAAACGACAACCAGCAGCCATGAACTTGAGCTGCCAGAAGTGGCCCATGACTGCGTGCAGATGGAGAGACGGGCTGAGTGGGAGCTGTGGCGGCACAACGAGCGCCTGAGACCCATGTCGCGTGATCGGCGGCGCGAAATAGAGTCCCGGATGTCGTGGTACGTGCCTCCAGAGCCCCAGCCACCGCGAAAGCCACGCGTTTACCCCCTGTTCCAGAACGGTCACTTCACCATGGAGACGGAGCACAAGCGCAAACGGAAACGGTCGAGTTGGGAACAGCTGGCAGACGAGAGTGATGCCGCCGCTACGACGCACGACACCCTCAGCTACCATATTTTCAAGTTGATTGAGTGGACCAGCGGTATGATGTGCAATGTGTTCTCCACTTGCTGAACTCAGGAGCCTGGCCAGTAAACTAACTTGATAGAAGTCTGCAAACCCTTGCTACGTAGCCAACTCACGAACCCAGCAGTAACCGACTCAGCCTGGAAGTCTTAATATCTTGGACGCTGTTCTGCGATAATAAGAGACCACAGTTCTCACGGCGACTTGGTAGCCTCGGTCCTGGGCGTAGCGCAGCACCACCGCGTGAACTTGGAGCATCCGCCTCAAAGTGGTTATCTGAGCGTGTGCGGTGGGCTCGTTCTGGGCAAAGTCTGCCTGCTGAAATTTCTCCGTCAGGCGCCTCTTGTCCATGTAGGAGCCTGCAGTGTCCGCTCCCTGCTTTATGTGGGACAGCACGGCGTTGACGCTCGCGGGTTGAAGAGGATCGATATCCACAGCGGTCACCGCGGAAATCACGGCATCAAGGGCAGCCTCAATGATTGGAGGTCCATCTGTGCGTAGGAGGAATGTAGAGGTTCCAGCCATGATTTCGGTCACCTCAGGTGCATACAAACACCCACGAGCCACCAATACGGACACCAAGGCAACCAGGTCCAAATGTAGGTCCAGCAGATCGTCACGTTGGACCTGGAACTTGCCCATATCGATCACACGCCAGCTGTCACATTGTAAACACTCTCTTATGACCGGCAGGAGTTCATGAGCATTCAAAGGCGCATCGTACTGCAAAAATCGGAGTGTGGCTGGCTCCCCTGCCAACGCCTTCAGAAGAGAGAGGCGGCACAGAAACCGCTCGTCCCACTTGCCGACATCAGGCAGCAAGGGCAGCCCAGGAAGCCATGTACAGACTAGGTCAACAGCGACAGCTCCCAACACGGCCTTGAGCCGCAGCAGCTGCAGGGCCACTGGAGCCAAGTCCGTTGTGTGGTCCTGAACCTGGTCTAGCGTCGCGCCGTGGGAAGCAGCCCAGATGGCGACCATCTCCGCTTCGTCCTCCGTCAGCAGGTCAGGGTTAACGATGGGCAAGGCGCATGCAGCTGGGGGCCCCGCTAGCAACCAACCAGCCGTAGCGCGTGCGCAGAGGTGCACGCTCCTTCCCTGGTACCGCACGAGGGCCCCATAATGTCTGTTGGCTGAGGGGTAAATGTCAGAAGGTAGGGGTCGACGTTCGGGTAAGTTCAAGCACACAGCGGCCAGGAGGTCGTGGTTCACCTTAACGAGGTCCGGCCATACATCTTCAGGGAGCATCGCAGCTATCACCCGGCCCGCAAAAGCTATGTTAGTCGATGGCGTGACCTCCAGCGACTCGAACCACTCCATTAGGACCGAGGCGTTGACCCTTGGCCGCACTAAGTGGCTGACGGTGCGCATTTCACGGATTCGAGGATTCGGGCGTAGTATCCAGTTGCCCAGCGCCGTCAGAGCACTCACCGGGTCCAACAGACTCCACCAGTCCCAGCCCTGAAAGAGAGCTATGTGCGATTGCTTATCATCGAGCTCTTCCGGCGATTCCATGAGGGACGCCAGCACCGAGACCAACGAAGGGTGCAGATTGGCAGGAAGCCCGTCCTTCGACAACAGAGAGACCAGCATTCGCATCCACTGCACCTGCCTGGCACCAGGGTCGGCGGCCAGCGCGTTGATCAGTGCTTCAGCCTCGCGAGGACATCTCTCGTAGACCAGGTCGAAGACACCAGCTAGCCGCAGTTCGGGGTCATCGAATAGGAGGCGAGTTGCCCCCGTGGGGCACACCTCGGCAACCCGAAGTAGGGCCGGAACCAAACTAAAATGAATCTCCAAAGGGAGCGTGCCTTCGGTAAGAATTGAGGCCACGAGTCTTTGGATGTCATCTGGTACCGAGTCTAAGGTTTCAAGGGGCCGTACGATTAGGGTTTGCGTGGCGTTTGCGTCCATATGTTGAACTCGCAGCAGTCCGAAGCGTAGGAGGTCGCAGCGGGTGCTGGCCGGCAAGCTGGAGACGTCCGATAAGGCATTTTCCAGCAGAGGCAGCAGTTTGTGCCACTTTTGAATGTTCAGTTCCAAGCATGAGAACAGATCCGTCAGTACCTCAGGCGTCAGCAGCGAGGCGAACGCCAGCGGATCAACAGCGGACATGGCCAGCAGCACGTTGAAGCTGCTCTCGCGGTCCTCGCGGATAAACGCGGCCAGTGCCGACATAAAGTCAGCCGGAACCACTGGAGCTGTAGTTCCCGCCCGAAGGCTCTGTGGGCTCCATATCCACGGATGTTGTCCAGAGTTGAGAGCAGCAGAGGGTCGCAACAGACCGACCACCAGAGGAGCGTAGTCCGCCTCGTTAGGCCCTGACAGCAACGGGGCGAAGTGCTCCAAATGTCTAGGGTCCAGAAGACCGCAACAACTCATATTGCAGAGGAACGACACCATTGCCTGGATGGTTTGACGAGGGTTGGCTGACTCGACAGAGTCCGTAGAGCCGAAGTCCGCCTCGAACGCAAAGTCGTCGTTAAACTCATCGACGGCCTCCTCCTCCACTGAGCAGGGCGACCTCTCGTCATCATTTACGACCCGAGCTGCGACGAGTTCGATAAAACACTTCACCTTGCCCACGTGCACAGAGTGCCCACAGACCAGCGCATGCAGCATATCGAGGTAGGGGCGTATGTCGTCGGTTGGTTCTTCGAGGACGGTGAGAGCGTCGTTAATAAGGTGCTCCCGCAGGTCCCGGTGCAAGAAGGGGGCCGCCCCCTTCACGAATGCCGCGCGGAGCCGGCAATCGCCGATCGCTTGCAGGGTAGCCGTTGCGCAGACGTGGTGGGCCACACCGCCGAGGCCTCCTGCATGGAAGTCCCATCGACGGCTCACTGAGTAGCTTTAATAGGCGACCGTAGGCCAGCCCAGACAGCTGTGGTGTCGCAGCATAGTTTAGAACGCGATTCTGGCTCCACTCCACCCAGGACGTGCACCAGAGGTCGCGGGAGCCCCTGCACGTCAGCAGGTCAGCCAGCACGTCGATGATGGCGTAGTTCGTCTCGCGGCTACCCGCGGAGAGATCCTCCAGCGCGGGCATCAGGGTTTGAATCAGCGGAGATGTCGGCATGGACCCTTCCAAGCGCACCAGATCCTGTAGCACGAGGCACGCGGTCACCCTAAGATCATCGTCGGCCAGTAGCGACGCGAGTTTTCTCACCAGCACCTTCTGGTCGACCTCTGCGATGCAAGGACAAAGGCGGTTGATACACTTTACGGCCATGCCACGCACTTCGATGATCGGGTCCTTCAACAGCTCCAGAATCCCGGAAAGAATCAAGGGGTACATCGTTGAAGAGGTGGACTGGTGTGCGTTAGGTATGATGAAGATGCATTCCTACCATTTCTTTGAGGACCCTGTCTGTGAGATCCGAGGCCGCCATATAGCGGAAATCCTGGTGTGGCTCGGACCCCGAGCTCACCTTGTCGTAGTGCGTGAGCTGCTTCAGTAGTTCACTGACCTCCGGCATTTTCTGTGATTAATTCCGTCAAGATGAGTCAGAACAACGAGGGCGTCCTTACGTGGAACGAGGACGACCTCAACGTCAAGGTAGGGCCCATTTCCCCTCTCACACGCAGGCTGTCGTTCGCATTCGGCCTCCCACCGACCTCGAGGCCACAACGTCGGCGGAGTCGGCTGTTTGGTTCGAGGGAGACGATCTCATTGTTCCCACTCAGGTAAGTTCTAGCGAAGCGGTTCCCCATATCTCTTCCAGATGTGCTTACAGCGGTATGGTTTTGACGCGGTCTTGCCGCCGGATGCGTCACAGTCACGGACATACGCCTGCGTCTGCCGACCGCTTCTTGAGTCGTTCTACAACGGATTCAACAGCTCCGTGTTGGCGTACGGTCAGACGGGCAGCGGGAAAACCTACACGATCGGCAGCTGCATCGAGGACACAGACGGATTGGTGCCCCAAGCACTACGAGATATTTTTGGCAAGGCGTCGGAGTGCCGGGAGCAGGGCGACCAGATCGAGCTGTCAGTCAGCTACATCGAACTCTACAACGAAGATATCCGAGACCTGTCGAACTCCGCGCTGGACGCAGTCTCTGTGCGCATCTCGCAGGACCCTCTCACGAAGTCGATTCAGCTTTTGGGCATTAGAACCGTGCCGGTGGACAACCCCGAAGCGGCGCTGCTGGTTCTCCGGAAGGGGTCGCGGCACCGATCCACAGCGGCGACTGCCATGAACTCTGCCAGCTCGCGTAGCCACGCGATATTTACGGTGCACCTAAGGTAAGCGAGCAGGATACCCATCCACAGACGCGAATCTGAGAGCACTGCCACGCTGTCGAAATTCCATTTCGTGGACCTTGCAGGCTCAGAGAGGTTGAAGCGGACAGGTGCTCAGGGGGAGCGGTTAAGAGAGGGCATATCGATTAACAGTGGCCTTCTTGGTTTGTCTAACGTCATATCTGCGCTGACTGCCAAGCATCGGAGTGAGAGGCAGGACGGTCAACAACGCAGAGATACACGTACCGTACCGCGACTCAAAGCTGACCCGCATAATCCAGGACTCACTAGGAGGCAACTCGCGAACGGTGATGGTGGCCTGCGTCTCGCCCACACCCGCTGACGTCAGCGAAACGGTAAACACGGTTCGTTATGCCTCTCGCGCTCGTAACATCCAAAACGCCCCCCAAATCAACACTGACTCACATTGTGCTGTCGTGAGCGAGCTACGAAACCAGGTGCATGCCCTGTGCGGCCAGGTCCAGCACTACAAACGGCTGCTGATACAGCATAATGTGCCGCTGACGGAGCCGGACGACCCCGTTTCACCTGCATTTGTTACACCCGCCGAGTGCCTTCCAGAAGGGTCAACCGTTGGGGCGCCCTCAAGCTCGGCCTCCGAACAGCTGTTCAGTGCGCTCGACGAGGCGGCTCAATGGGCGGAGCTGGTTACAGGTCTGCAGACCAATATCGAGCAGCTCAAGCGCGCCCTGCGTGACAAGGAGACCGGGATGTCCCACCTGATCGCCGAGGCGGATGCTGCCAAGAGCACCCGTCAACGCCATGAGTCGCTCCGGGAGCAGCAGCTGCGGGAGAGGGTTCAGGAGAACAAGCGAGCGCTGGACTGCCTTCGCAAAACAGTGAGCAAACTCGAGCGTGAAAAGTCGTTGGTGCTCCGGAAGCACGACTGCTCCCTGCGGCAGGCGGATAAGTTGAAGGAGAACCTCTCGGTGAGGTTCCGAATGGGCAGTTAATGGCAGACCGTCAGGGGCGAGAAGCGCGAAATCGTGCGGAAACTCAACGTGGAGACCAAGAAATACTCCTGCGCCGTCAAACAGAAGGACAAGAGCATCACAGCTATTCGGAAGGAGCTCAACACCGCCGCGAGCCGCTTTAGGAAGCAGGAAATGTCGCTGAAAAAGGAGATGGACCGACTGCAGAAACGGAACGACGCTTTACAGAGAGCGCTGAACTTGTCGCGAGGTGAGACACAATGGGAGGTCCAATCCAGCTCACAAAGGAGAAGCCGACCTGACGGATCATCTTGAGAAAGTGCTGCAGAGGTTGGTGGACACAGGTCTTACTGGAGATGAGGAGGTCAGCTTCGACATGGAGCAACTAAAGGCGGCCGGCGCCAGTTTGTTGAAGGCGCATGCCCCCGCAGCCGTATGCGAATCGCTTCTCGTTGACAGTCTTCGCGGACGGTTGGAACTGGAGAAGAGCGACTTCGAGCTGACGGCTGTGCGGGAGCAGCTCAACGAGACCCGAACGTCACGCAGTCTTCTGCAGCAGGAGGTTACTGGACTGACTGCGCGAATGGAGGAGACGTACAAGAAAGACAAGTTCGGATTCTTGGCCGAGGTATGGAAGCAGAAGGCCACTTTCTTGAGCTCCGTCCTCCAAAGCGATGACGACCGAGTGCAGAATTACTTGACCTATCTCCACGGTGAGCTCAAGGACATGGAGACTCTGGTGGAGACCGACAACCTGGACAGCCAGTCGCTGAGGCGGGCCTCTCTGATGCGGTGCGTTGAGGACGACCTCTGGTCGCCGCGAAGCAGCCAGAGCGAGACGCCTGCCGTTCTGTTCACTTCGGTGGCGCTGAACTCTAGTGAAGCACCGACGCAATTGCTGGCAGGCTCCTTGGGTGAGTGTCACCTACTGGACCTGGAAACCTTCGAGAGCGTGCATGTTTGGGACATGCGCGGAGAGGAGTCCTCCTGCGTTAGGGGCGTAAGCCGCCTGTCGGAAAATGGAGTTAGCGTGGTGTGCTGCGGCTCCCAAGCCTACCTGGTGGACCCTAGAGACCCTTCCGTGGCGATGTCCTGGTCAATGAAGGCCACCATCCTGGCCCAGACGGCCCTTGGCGAGTCTGAGTTCGCCGTGTCAGCCGACGACCTCCACACGGGGCTCTTCGAGATGCGGTCGACCAGCACAGTGGCTCGCCTCACCACTGACACGCACCTGCTCTCCTTGACGCACCTCCCGCCACTATCCAAGGGGACTTTCCAGGGTCTCGTGGGAGGGGGTCGGGACAAGATCTGTCGGCTATGGGATAACGGCTGGCGCACCATGACACCTCCGTTCTTCTCCGCAGTGGCACAAGTGGACGCTTCGGACTCGGGGCTCATTTGCGGCGTGTCGCGTGAGGGACGCGCTCGTGTGTGGCACGTCGACGCGGCGACAATCAACCCAGTGTTTAAGTTCGACCACGCATCCGCAGTACGATTCCGCGGAAGTAATCTTTTGGTCGGAGACCGCATGGGGGTCATCTCGGTTTTCGACACGTCTGGAGGTGACGTGGTTAGACGTGGAGAAAGGCGGTTGCCAGCTGCCACGGGAGTTGCCGAACTCGTAATTGCGGGGGACGTGATCGTCGCACTGAGCCACAACAAGCGCTTGTACAATGTCAAAATGGACGTGTAGTGGCATGTGCTAACAGCAACGCCTTGACTTTAACAGATAGTCACATACATTCAAGAATTATCGTCGATCACATGCCAGGCTGCACAAGATCCTCGATCCGAAGCCGCTTGCTGGCATCAGTCTTCATCATCATTGCGATCAGATCTCGAAGTTCGCTAGGCACGTGATTCATGTTCTTGCGCAGGTTTCCGAGCAGTTTCTCCATCTCGTCAGTTTCCATCTGCCCAGAGAGAAAGTCCACGCCCAAGTCCTGCGCTGCACGTCGATGAGACATGTACTTTTGCGGAGACAGGATGTCCTTGAACATCGGCGTCGTCAGCGACTGACCCAACTGCTTTCTGCGGGCACTCTGTCGCCTCAAGAGGGCTTCACGCGTGTCTAGGGGCAAGACCGAGGCCAGCGCGAGGAGTCCCAGTGTCCATACGCAACTGTTCGCAAAAGCCATTCCCCTCCAGTTCTCGGGCGCTCCGTATACCAAATTGTCCACCGTTTGCGTCGACACGTCGAAAAGGGCGCCTGACAGAGGAACCGTCCGAACCCCCATCAAGGCGTCACTGTGTGGCCCTAGTTCCGGCAGTAGCAGGAAGCTACTCGGCACGCGCCGCAGGTGTTGAGCCGCTTGTTTTATGAAGTCGGACGCACTATCGGCGTGGATGATACATGAGGACGCGTCGGCGAAGCCCATGGAGCTGACAGTCGGCTTTGTGGAGAGGGATAGGGAGGCCCACCGAATGTGTGGACGCGAAGTCGCAGGGGATTGGTCTGGGCGGCGCAATTTGCGGCGGTACCAGGGCACACTCGTTGGAGGCGAAGTCAGATGGTTACGTGTAACCGTGTTGTAGTCAGGGTCGTCGGATGGGCCAACGAGAAGAGGAGTCTCCATGTTCAGGAGACTGCTGCAAATCACTGTTCAGAGTAGATTCAATTCTAAAGCTCAATCACTTTGTGCACGATCTATCGAACTTACCGGAAGGCAGCGACAGCTCCCGATTCAGTTTGTCAGACGCAACGATCATGAGCCTATTGTAGATATTTTCCGCAGCACGTGTGTCAATCATGCGGATCTGTACACACGGTGACGTGCTGCCACGGCGCACTTTTCTGGCGCTTACACACCCCACGCTTCGATCGTTGTACGACCCGCCGGCGCAAGCAACGAAGGCGGCTCGTCTTCCCCGGGCAGCGCCCGTCCTGCGACCGCCACCGAAGGCCAAGGATCCTGGCCGTCGAAAAGGACCCTTGAGGTTGGACTGGTGGCACTTGTCCAAGATGATAGCCTGTTCTCGGTGATGATGTGTCGTGGGTGATACACAGTCGCATATTTGTGCTCGCTGGTACTCAGGCCCTCAACGTCCCATGGAATTTGGGCCTCGAACCCTCTTGGGGGGAGTATGGTGGTTGCTCCAGGCCACTGGACGAGCACTCACAGCCTTTCACTGATGAGCGCTTACTCGCGGAGGTGGACACCGTCGTCGCGGGCGCCCGAACCCATGATTGGGCGTATGTCTTTCACGCATCTGGGCTGAATGAGCTCGTACGAGGAATCCTGAAAGACAAACACAAAACCCTTATCGGTTTCAGAGCGACGGCTCCAAACCAGGCCCGTGACTTCAGTCCTCGTGAGAAGGTAGAGCTATGTCGCCTGTTCATGCGCCAGAGATTGCAGAAGTTCGATCCGCACCTGTACTTGACCCAACACTTCTGGACCCGACCTGAGTGCCAAGTTGACCCTAAACCCGTTCTGAAGTGTCCGTTTGACTGGGATCACCACCAGTGGTTCCGCAAGGTGAACTCTTGGGCTCGTGAACACGAGAATCTGAAGCCGGAAGTGACCCCGGCGGTCTTGGCTCTCAAGCTTTTATGGGACGCAGGCAAGTTGTCGCACGTAGTGTTTGACGGCCCTGCCGACCTCGCTCCGCGGCTTCTACTGCCTGCAGCAGCTGTGAGCTGCCTGGAGCCACGCAGTGACATAGGCTACTGCGCTTGGTGCGAGTTGCCCATGCGTTTTCTGCCACACGTACTCGCTCTAGGCCGCGTGCCTCGTTGTCTGCTGTGCGATAGGTATCTCTGGCCGCTGTCGACGTCACAGGCCCTCCCAGGTGCTCGGAAGAGGGACGATCAGGCGCTTTGCCATATTCTGGACCTGGCTATGGCCAGTGACCTTCTACTGATATTCGGGTCACAGTGCGAAGGGTGAGCTGCCGACGTCCATGACCCAGCTACCGAGCTAGCGCCCTGCCACATGCGGCGTTCAGCAATAATGTTTGTGTGGTGGAAGTAAATCCTGCGAAAACCTCTAGACGGTATACGCATGGCTTCGTGGGGGGGCACCCTGATCATCTGCTAGCAGCAGTCGACGCCGCGCTGTCGATGAAGCCCCAGATGGTGGTGGGTTGGCCATCCTTCTATGAGACAGGCAAACCCACTCGTACCGTTGACGCCGCCGGACCCCAAGAACGACGTCATAGGCACCCGTTTCATGGCGGAATATCAAGAGCTCTTGTCAGACGGGGACGACTACGTGCAAATTTGCCCTCCGGATCCACCCTCATCTGAACCGACTCTATGGTCGAGTATCTGCGATTTCTTTGGACGATTCAGAATTTCTTAATTTCGGCTCACAACGCCTCCATGTCGGACTTTCACACACCACGTGAATACGGCAGCCCTCTGACGACCTCCCAGGAAAAATACGGCCAATCCTCCTACTACTACGCCCATACGCACGACTACTGCGTGCCTGCAAATGCCCAGATCGGGCAGGGCCCCGGGATCGTCACAGGAGGGGCCCCTGAGAAGGTGGATTGCAGCATTACCGAACCGAAAACGACCTCCTGCGCCAAATCCATCAAGCGGTTTTCCTGGATTGACGAAGCAGGGTTGGTAGGCGCCAGTTCCAATCGTATCACCATGCTTCCAGGTGAAGTTGTACCTCTTCAGAAAGGATCTACCGGATAGTGTGGATTGGGCTGCCCTGCAGACCGGGGCAGGGTACGACTTGGTCACCACTGAGCGCTCCATCCATTTGAATCTGCTTTCGGGGGACGGGGAGCAGGAGTTCAGACTGCGCCTGGGGTGCCTTTACGCCCCGATTATGCCTAGGGAGAGCACGTGTGTTGTATCCGACACCCGGATCTGCGTGACGCTGCGTAAAGCTGACGCCGCGCACAGCTGGGGAAGGTTAAAGAGTTAATTGATACCAAATTTAGAGAAAATTACATGATCCGTTTCGAAAAAAAAACCAGCCAACGCCCGCTGGTAGCCTCCTTAATGTGCGTGAGTCTGTCACGTATCGACCCCACGAGGATAGATCGAGAGCCCACCACCAAGGGTAGACAGTTTCCAGACGTCAGGCCGAGTCCGGACCGCCCCCTATTAGGCGAAACTGAATCGTTGGTGGATCCAACTCCTCGAGAGAGAGCGGTTGAAACCGATGTGGATGGGGTCGATTCCGAACCAGAAGAATCGGAATGGGAGGCCTATTGCCGCCCAAGGCAAGCCGTGCGTGCCAAGGTAACTAAAAAAAGATACCGCATTTACGACTGTGATCGGCAGCACATCACAGACGCCTATTTTTGCCCATCAGAGATCAAGAATCTATCGGGTTTCACCATTGTGGATTTGAGCCAGCACTTGGAGCGTAATATACACGAGTGCCGTATTCGTAGTAAATTTTCGGTCAATTTTAAATGAATTCATTGCCTCCCTTAACCTATTACGATTACTGGTTCTGCGCGTCTCGAATGCTGGCAAAGGCCAGCGCGCTTCTCCGCGAGGGCATGCTGCCCATAGACCACCAACTGGTGAAGTGGTATGGCACTCAGAATGGGCTCGCGATGGGGCATCGCGAGCAACAGCTCGCAATGGGCGTTATCGAGAAGATGCTCGCTGATCGGATGTTTCTGGTGCATACGGAGACCGTGGCCCCTGGGGCAGTGCGTCGCGACGGTACCACTGCGCCGGCTACGTGAGCGGATTTCGTGGGTCTCATGCAGCAAGCTGCGTATGCTACTTGTCAACCCCGATGCGAACAGCACCTCGCTTCTGGCGGTCCACGATGAAACCGTCTGAACGCATCGACGATGCCTTAGTCATCGTCTTAAAACTGTATTTTGAAATGATGTCAACGATCGCTGAAGCGGTGGAGGTCATTCGAGACAGACTATATTTCATAGCAGGCACAGTGGGCCCCTTGAGCAGTGAGTGGGTATCTTTCACTATTGAGTCGCGGTACGACGCCTACTATGCCGACTTCGGGCCTTGCAATCTAGGTCAAACCCACTCCTTCTGCCTGAAACTGCAGCAAAAACTTGACGACCCAAGGTTCGCCTCGAAGAAGCTGCTTTTCTACAGTCATCCGGATGTTCGGCGTCGAACCAATGCAGTGACATTGATGTGTCTGTTTCAGATAATCATGCTCCGGCGGTCCTCTGATGAAGCGTTTGAGACCTTCAAGGGCTCAAAGATTCGAGTCATGCCATACAGAGACGCTACTTACGGCGCGTGTCATTATAAGCTCACCATCAAGGACGTGATAAAGGGCATGGAATATGCTATGAAGCTTGGATGGTACGACTTCCGCTCTTTTGATTTGGCGGAGTATGAATTTTATGAGGACATTCACCACGGTGACCTCAACTGGATCATTCCTGGAAAGTTCATCGCGTTCAGCGGACCCAGCTGCACCTCAGTGGACGAGGACGGCTTCGAGACCCACTCACCGCAGCACTATATTCGCATCTTCAAGAAGTTCAAGGTTGACCTCGTAGTCCGACTGAACAAGCAGCAGTACGACGCCAGCGTGTTCGTCGACGCGGGGTTCAATCACTTGGACATGTTCTTCGTTGACGGTTCCTGTCCCTCCGACGCGATCGTAAACAAGTTTCTGGATGTCTGTCACGAAGCTAAAGGACCGGTGGCCGTACACTGCAAGGCCGGCCTTGGGCGGACGGGCACTTTGATCGGCTGCTACGCGATGCGGTACTTCCGGTAGGTGAAGTTTTCGGATTGTCTGACGCGCTTCCAGGTTCAAAGCTGCATACTGGGTGGGATGGAACCGGTTAGCACGGCCAGGGAGCATTCTGGGGCCACAGCAGTACTATTTGTTGCAGATGCAACGGCGATTGTGGGAGGCTGACGATGAAGACAAAGACAAGAATTTGGAGGACATGGAGACTTGCCTAGCGGTAAGCACACTGTTCCTAACGATTTCTATTGTTTCCAGTCGATGACTCTCCGTGACCGGAAGAAGGCTGTGGACGGCGATACAGGCCAGGCCGAGCGGCTGTTGCTGCAGAAACAGAGCCCGAAGAACTCTGACCAGCGCGACCCTCGCGTGAAGTGCGTGGACGCATGAGACTAGCGATGTTCATCACTGCACGAGACCTCTATAGCCAGATTCTTGATAGACCAACATGCTGGAAATTGGAGGACACGGCAGCAGTTGCCACGGCCGAAGAGCTCTAACCGGCGGAGGTTAATGGCGTGAGAAGCCCGACGCCCGATGCTCGCGTTATCTTCTGACAACTCGGAAAGCTTGAAGAGCACTGAAGCCTGATCCCAAGGTGGTGCCGTGCTGGGGCCCCACTTCCTCATTTCCACGAACTTAGTGAAGCAGCACGTGACCACCAGCACACCAAAAGCCTCGGAGCGCGAGCGCAGCCGCTGCAGAAGACAGTCAGTCAGCCCACCGCACAGGTGGAGGCCCATGAAGATGCACGGCGCAGTCAGCGCGTCGAAATCAAAGTCGTCTACAGAACATACCGCAAACGACACAGGCAGATCCAACTCGGCGGCCAGCGCCTCGCCCTGCTTGATCGCATCTGCGTTGATGTCCACCACTAAAGCGCGCAGCCCTAAGGCCCGGCAGGCGACCATCGCAAGTTCGCCTTTGCCGCCACCCACATCCACCAACAGTGGGTCGTCTTGGCCGTGGAGCGAGTTCAGCAGGCCTGTCAGCCGCCGCACTATCCACGCCCACTGCGGCCTCTTCTTAGACCGATGATACTCCAGGCGCTTGGCCTTCTCCTCGTCGCTGAACTCGCGGTACATCGCCTCAAACATAGACAGCAGAAAGGGCTCGTCAAGTTCGACAACTTCGCAGTTTTCCTGTGGGTGCACATCTGGAAGCGACGCTATCAGCTCCAACTCCTTGCGGCTCAACTGAAACTGCCCCCTGCGCGGCGATCGCTGGCACAACTGCCGGCAGAGGCGCTTCAGATCTCCAACAGCAGTGGTCACGAGCACCCCCTGATGCTCATCCACATCCTTGGGGAAGTCGTCGTAGGTGCACGGCACCAAGAAGATCTCAAAACGCGCCCTAAGCAAGGCCTGCACTTGGTAGGCATGGGCGCAGGTGTAGGGCCACCAGGCACTCACCGTTAGGGACCTGCGGCCGTCATTTAGGGTGCAGGCGCGACCCCATACCGCGACTCGCATGTCCTTGCTCAACAAGGCCTGGTCATCGATGCGAGTCCAGGGATAGGGTACGTTTATGGGAGCCGCGGTCGGTAGGCCAGTCGTCAACTGTAAAAGCACCTCGCCATCAACTAGGGTGAGGAATCGCATGCCTTTGGTTTTGCGTACCGCTCCTATCGTGCCCCATGTGCCAAAAACCGCCACATCGCCGGTTTTAAGCGCGCACACGGCGTCCTTCAGCGGAAGCCAGGTCTGTGTCATCAGGGTGAGTGAAAAGCATGATTTTAATTAACGATTTTTATCCTTTCTGTACTTTACACACACGTCCCCTGCATTCATCATTTGCCATTGTGTCCGTCTGTCTGCCGCCAGTGTAAAATAATCCAATTTTGTGGAGTCCATGGCGACCCCTTCCATCCTCCACCTCCCTCGACGCCTGTGGGTCTGGTCACAGGTTGGCACGCGGTCATCTGCGTCTACTGGTGGGGTTCCGGACGCTATGCGACTCAGGCTTGACGAATATTCACCACGACGCTTTCTCGACCGTTGGGGGGGTCGGGCCCCTTTGCTGGCACCCGGCTATCATCCTAGAGGTGCGGGTGGACCCTGACCGATTCCCAGAGAACGACGACGTCGCGCTAAGTAAAGGCTGGGGCGACATGGTATGGTCACCAAAACGATTCCGAGTGTCGGAGTGTCCGATCCCACCCCCATCTGACAAGCCCACAACAGCGAAGAGAAAGACGACGAAGAGCAAGCCCTCTTCGCGGGAAGAAGTCCTTTTGGGCCAGCAGACGGAGTCAGCGATCTACCGGTCTTGCTATCTCGGCTGTCGCGTACGGAAGGCGCCGCAAGCGGTGCACCCTAAGCAGACGGGCCCGATGCTTCCCTGGGACTTCCTCTATTACGTTCACTTTAAGGGCCGTAACCGGAGGCACGACAAGTGGAGACGCCTGGATGATATGATTCCAATCGAGTGCAACCCGAGCACCCCTGAAACTTTGTCCGCGTCGCTGACCTCGCTCACTGACTATCACCGCATGTACCCCAGCCAGGATGCCTGGATGAGCTGGTTGGAAGAGTGTCATGGTGTTCTCGATCGCACATCGCCTTTCGCAGTCTTCTTCGACTCGAATGAAAAGTGAGTGCCCTCCCCAGTACACACAGAAAACGGTCTACGCGCCGCAACCCCAGGCCGCCCTCTGGAGGGCCACTGGAATGGGCGGGGCCCGAGGCCGCGTCGCTGCAAGAGGTAACTCCGCTGCTGGCGCTGGCCTGGACGCGGAGTGCCTGGCTGTTGATGTGCAACGAGAAGTACCCAGAGCCCGTGTTTGACGAGACGCTCACGAAGCGCAAGCCCTCCAAGGTGATCGCTAACGATTTCCTACCACGGCAAGTGTCCATTGTGGCGAATTTTCGACACTTCGTTGGGCGTAGCAAGCGATATCACGACGACTCCGAGACACGGCCAACGAAAAAGCGTAAGATACGCGGCGCAGACAGCCCCTCTTCAATGAGCCTCGTCAACGCTGAGACGCCGCTGGCAGACTGCACGGAGAGCCGGATGGCGGCTTATGCCGGCCCCCTGACGTACCTGACTCCGGTGCTCAGCGACGTGGCGCTGCACGGATCTCTGGGGGACACGGACTGCGAGGAGTACGCCTGCATGGAAGCGGGTGCGCAGTCGTTGCACGAGGAGATGACGCTGGTTAAGTCAGTCGAGAGGGTCGCCTTCGGTGACGCTGTCGTGGACACATGGTACTTCTCGCCATACCCCCGAAAGGTCCAGCCTGTGGAGACGCTCTTCGTGTGTGAGTGGTGTCTGGACTACTTCAAGTTTAAGCTGGAGTTCCTTTATCATCAGAAACATTGCAGCGCTCAGCACCCGCCTGGCAATGAGATTTTCCGGATGGACAAGTGGGCGTCGGGACAGCAGCTTACGCAGACTCTCGCTGTTCGAGGTCGATGGCGCCAAGTGTCAGCAATACTGCCGCAACCTGTGCTTCTTCGGAAAGCTATTCTTAGATCACAAGACTCTGCAGTACGACACGGAGCCGTTCCTTTTTTACTGCCTGACGGAGGTGAGTCCACGAGGATGCCATCTCGTGGGCTACTTCTCCAAGGAGAAAGTCAGCGACATGGGATACAACCTCAGTTGCATCGTCACCTGGCCCCACCATCAACGGAAGAGCTTCGGAAAGATTCTGCAAACCATGTCATACACGTTATCGCTCTGTGAAGGCAAGATGGGATCTCCCGAGAAACCGCTCAGTGACCTGGGTGCCGCCGCGTACGACTCGTACTGGTTAGAGTTGCTGGTGACGCTTTTGACGAACCTACGACTAGATGACGGCGGCGAGCCGTCGTCCGATGAGGACTCGCTGTACAACTCGCCGAGTCTTCTGGATACCGCTGTGCAGAGGTTGCTTCGGCGGTGCCGACAGCCAGAGGCAGATGCGGAAGGGCTGGCTGTCAGCGTTGACGACCTCTCCTTCGCCACCGCCATCACCCGAAGCGATATTAGTTCCGTGCTGTATCGGACCAACATTCTGCGGAACATAGGTGGGAAGCAGGTGCTGTGGCTGCCAGCGTCCGAGATTGCCAAACACCTCCAGTGCACAGGGCGGCCCTGTAGGTCGGTGCCTCCAGCGCGGTTCCATTTCGTGCCATGGAGCGCAGCGGCGCCGCGAAGCCACGAAGCGTTGCCTCCGGGAACTACAGGAGCAAAGAACGGCTCTTACAAAGTATGACGACCGAACTTATTCACGCACACAATTAGTACGTCACAAAGTTCCTTCTCCTTATGACGCGGCAGCTCAAGGCGCCTAAAAAAACGCTACCGACAGTGCCACCGCCTCACAATGGGCGCCTAAAAAAAGGACCCAATCCACGACGACAGGGAGGAAACAAAAATGATGTGCCCAAACATTGTAGAAAGACAGCGACGGAATTTCTTGTGTTCAACAGAATTAATTGGTGGGCTCTCAGCTCATCGTGTTACGGCCATATCTAAGCCAATCGAACGCTGATACGGTCAAGTGGACCATGAAATGTGTAAGACGACTATATGTGAGACGACTACGTGTGTGACGACAACTCAGCATGGGGTTAGAGGTTCGACCATCACTCACTGGACCGTCATTCACTGGACAGTGACCTTCGGGTTCTCATGGAGGAAGTGCGAATGCTGCTCCAGGAGGTGCTCCACATGCTTGGTCTTCTTCCACAGATCCGGAGTCAGGTAGCCGTAAGTCTTGGAGAGCGCGTCGTACAGGGCAAACATGAAGTTGCCGCGAGTTCGCGAGTGTCCTGATGTGCATGAGAAGCAATCCGACACGCCTGCGAAGGCCAACACCGACTTCGTGGTCGGTGCGCCCACGACACCGGTACCGCGGGGAGCGGGCACCAATCGTACTCGGACGGAACCGCACTTGCCGTGCACCTTCATAGGTACAGTGTGTGGGTTGCCGATGAGGTTGCCCCAGTACCCCCTCCTAATGGGAAGCAGCGCAAGCTTGGCAGATACAATGCCTCCTCGGATGGCAGTTGCGACCTCCTTGGCGCACTTCACCCCGACGCCCACGTGCCCATTGCCGTCGCCCACAAGTACGAAGGCCTTGAAGCGCGTCCTTTGGCCGGCCGTGGTCTGCTTCTGTACCGGCT
>NW_027151527.1:0-26466 GCF_019968955.1 Porospora cf. gigantea A | reverse complement strand
CGAGCTTGTAGATCAGATGTCCGGTGGTGGTGGACTTGCCGGAGTCGACGTGGCCTATGACGACAAGATTGATATGAGTCTTCTGCTTGCCCATGCTGTTATGACTGTGACAGGACCAATGAGGATGGTAATTTATCTTGTCACGTCGAAAGTTGTATGAGTTTTTGTGGGGAGCTCTAGATTGTTGCCGCATTCATTAACGCGTAAAGAACGGCCGAAGGCCGGTAACGACGCCAAGGGATAAGAACGAGCCAGTCCGGACGTCTAGGGAGGGGGCGCGTGACGCGTAATTACGTGGTTCTACCTCTTAGATGCCGGGTCGTCCGTACTGTCCCGATTTCGTAGCAGTATGTATGTTTAGGGAATAAGGATTTTCCTGGATCATCCATTTGCAGCCAGTGACATTACGGGGCGCTTCTTACTGCCATTCTTGTCGGTCAGTGTTTTCGTGTCCACGCGGTTCTTCTGCCATTATTCTGTTGTGGGGTCTGTGATTTCGCGAGTCAACGAAGGTTAAAATTCAGCTTGGTCTTCAGACATTCCAGCCAGGGGTCGTGCTCGGTTAGGTCTCCAGGCTGGATAACTGGCAAAGGCCACGGAGATCTTGCCACCAGAACGCTGTGTCCCTCTGGTATCTTGCGGGAGACCTGTCCGTCCACAGAATAATATACATCGCCTTCTTTGGCTCGAGAGATGTTCAGTACAGAAGTCTCCGGCAAAATCAAGGGGCGGACTGATATGGAATGAGGGTTGATGGGAGTGAGGAGAATCCCTGGGACCTTCGGGTGCACCACGGAGCCTCCGGCACTCATGGAATACGCCGTCGACCCCGTGGCAGTAGCCAACATTACTCCGTCGCCAACGAGGGTTGTGAAGAGAGTCCTATCGACATGGATGTCCAATGTGGCAGTGCTACCCACAGCACCTCGTGCCACGACGAATTCGTTTACGGCGGCCTCGTAACTGGCTGGCACTGCATTCCCTTCGGCATCTAGCAGAATCATCTGAAGGCGCGATCGAAGCTCAACAGTAAAGGTACCCCCTGCGACTATCCTCTTGAGACATGAAGAGCTCGTCAGTGCGGAATACTTCGTCAAATAGCCTAAGGAGCCGCCGCCAGCGACGGACATCACTGGAGGAACACAACGCTGAAAGAAACGGCACGCCCACAAAAACGTTCCGTCGCCTCCGATAGAAAGCAGCAAGTCGACATCCCGTTCCCTCAACGCGACGTCCTCAGTCAAGGGGCGAAGGTCGGCCAACCCGGCGTCCGTGAGCTCTGCTACGCAGTCTGCCTCCACCATAACAGATAGTCCGCAGCTTTGCAGCAAGCGTATAATCGGTACGCACACGTCCATGGCAGCCTGGCAGCGGATTTTCTTGACCACTAAGACCGTGGTTGGTTTTTGCTTGAATGAGAACGATACGGAGTCCAGCCGTGAGACAGCCGGGCTGACATGAAACCCGAAGGTTGCGAGCGAACTCAAGTCTGCGAGAACGCTGTTCCTTCGGTGTGGTGTCAGACGGCAAAACACAGTTGAGTTCAGCACGGAAGAGTCCGTGTGTTTTTGGAGCCCCAACTGCTCGAACGTCAGGTCATCCCACTCAGAACTGGGTTGCGCCGCACATCGACACTCACAAGTAATCCTCCGGCTGAGTCTTGATTGCATCTGGTAAATCCTGTTCAGTTAGCTTGGTGTTCATAATCGTGGAAATTATTAGTCCAGAATGAACGCTTGCGACGAGGGTTCCATTTTCGGTCGCTTCCGTCTTCTCTCCCAATTTTTCTCCTCCTTGTGCTCCTTGGGGCGAGATCCCAGCTTGAATCGCGCCCACTGCTTGGACACGCTTTGACAGAAGTCCACATGTATGCGGCGATCGTCCACAAGCACGTTCTGCATGCTGAAGTACGCCTCCTGACACGACTCCTTCTCCTCGAACTCCACGAACGCGTACTGCAGCGAATCGCCCGTTTTCCAGTCACGAATGATGTCGCATGATCGGATCGCCCCGAAACGCGAGAAGATGATCTCCAAGTCCTCTGCTGAAGTGTCCGGATTCAGCTTACATACGAAGAGCACGTTTTCCGGGGGGGCGAGGTCGGCGTCAGGCAGATCCCCGAGTATCTCCAGGGTCACCGATCGGGACTTCGCTTCCTTCTCTGCAATGCCCTCCAACACATCCAGCTCATCCTGCAGGGTCTCGATGTGTTGGTGTACTCGCTCCTCCATCGGCACTGGAGCGATTTCTGGCATGAGCCACTGCAGACCGACAGGGTCTGGAAACGGGTCATCGAGCACCGCAACTCGCAATATGCGCACTGGCTTCAAAGGTATCCGAGTCTCGTCATCTGCGAAGACGCGGTTCAGCTCCTCCACCACTTCCAGGCCCTCCACTACCTGGCCGAAGACGGTGTGCCGGCCGTTCAGGTAGGGGATGCTCTTGCGCAGCGTCACGTAGAAGGCTGCGTGGTTTCGATTGACGCGAGTGTTAGCGGTGGCTAGCAGCCCTATCTGGTTGTGTTGTCTCTCACAGATCTCATCCGGTATCCCGTCCTTGTAAGTCGCCGCACGCGAGTCAACTCGTTTGTTGTGGGTGTCGCTGTATTCGTACAAGAGTTTGAATACATTCTTGTCCTGCGAATGATCCACGACGTCTTGCTCTGTACTTGTTACGATGCCCCACTCGGCAATGAAATCCCGCTCTAGCTTATGCACTAAGGTGTTGTGGTAGCGTTTTATCTTGAGGAGCTTCAAAAAGTTCATCGTCATCAAAGGCGCCTCATCCACGAACAGCTCCACCAGAATGTTGCCTGAATAAGCAGCTGATCAGCTCCCCACCGCCTGTAGTCTGGATGAACACGGCCATAAAAGAAATACCGAAAAATGGGTGGCTCGTCTCAGTGGATTGTCGCTATTGGCTCCTCTGTTATCTGCTTCGCGGCTGGATTTTACTACGCGCAAGCGACGTCCAGTCGTAAGACGCGGTGGAACACAGAGATCCGGCCTGACGCCGCGAAGGTCTCAGACACGCTCAGCATCCAGGACGCAGTGAACAGCGGCAGGATGTCTCCGGATGGATACGTTTCAATCTGCCGGTGCTGGAAGTCGGCTAACTGGCCGTACTGTGACGGGTGAGCGCCATGTGAAGTTAGTATACAGTCGGCACCGCGGCCACAACGAGGACCACTGCGACAATCTCGGAGGGATCCGCGTTCAAGTGCGGGAAATTCCAGAGAAGCCGGCTTCAGAATGAAACTTTTATCATGCCTCCTTGCCACGTGTGTGATGTGTATGCAGTTCATGGACAAGCTTCTGGGTGGCAATGCGTCGCAATCACTCTTGGGAGCGGTCGGCGGCGTACTGGGAGGCGGCGGCGGCGGCGCAAAACCCAGCGATGCAAATGCCGCAAAGGCCAGAGAAGCCGAGGCTAACGCAGCACTGCAGGCTCAACAAACGGCAGCCGTGGGCCACCTTCAAGAGGCACAGAACAATGTCAATCATATGGTAGAGGACACCGTAAAGCTACAGACTGAAATTGAGAACATGGACTCCATCACGGCTCCCAAGCTAGCGGCGATGAAGACTAAAATCCAGAAGAAACAGCAGATCGTGTTGACGCACTTGTCCAAACTAGCAAAGTTAATCCGCGCAGTCCATGACAAGATTTTCCCCGAAGACTCTACGGGTCCCATCATAATCGTGCCGAAGACCATCCGCGATCTGGAAGACATGGAGGCCGAACACAAAGAGCAGCAGTCCGTTGAAGATGCTCTGAAGAACATCCTCTCGCAATGCGTGGACGTCACTGAAGAGATGGACCGGGTCTCCGCCAAGCGTGTAGAGATGTCGTCCAGAGAAGATCACGTTGGCGCCGACTCCCTGCATAAGGCACTCCAAACTGTGAAGATGTTGCCTGACGAGAGCAGGGCGGCCTACGACATGGCGCAAGGCGACCTCCTTCAGATGCAGGCGACTGATCTCCAGCATAGCATTGAAGAGGACATGAAAGCAATGGGCGCCATTCCCTCTGCGCCTGCGGCAGCCTCGGCTGCCCCCGCTGCCCCCGCTGCTGCTGGACTTCAAATCGGCGGTGCGTTGCTCGGAGCGTTGGCGCAGAAGCCTGCTGCCTAAAAAGTGATTAATGTCGTACAAATCGTCATCGACGCTGAATGATTGTACTAGTCTCCCAGAAGCTCCCATGCCGGAAAAAATACCCAAAGTTTGGCCTAGCCCAACTAGTATTGCACCGTCTGCCGGAATCATGAACCATGCCAGACGGCGTCGCTTACCGGATACTACGGCTGGCGACGAACGCCGCTCACTCCGTCTACCTCGGAGTCGAAGCGACGCGCGCAGCTCGAGCGGCCATTATTCCGACTCTCTCATCTCAGTCCCGGTCGGCATGGTCGCCAGCCACCGGCAGGAGGTCGGGTCGTCTGGAGACAATGTGGTAGCTTTGAGGTGCAACTCGCAGTCTGTGAGGCCGCCGACGCCAGAAACTATGGAATGGGTATCGTCTGGCGGATTCTGGACGGACTGCAGCTATCTCATAGACTGCGCGCAAGTGGTGGAAGGCTTACCTGACCGTCTTACGTGCCAGGTGTGCGGAATGCTGGATCTCAACGTGCTTGACCCAAACTGCGGCGGACACCACCCTTTTTGTCGTTCGTGCCTGCATGATTGGCACCAGCGCTGCGTGTCCAAAGGGGAATCGGTATTGTGTCCCACTTGCCAAAGAGAGATTTCGAGGTCGGAGTGGGTTCTACAAACAGACGCCACTGAACTGCGGGAGCTCCAGGTGGAATGTCCTGAGTGTGAGTCCGAAGGAGTCGCCTTCCAGTGCGCGTTCAAGGACCTTCCAGCTCATTGGAGGTCGGGCACCTGTGCAGGAAGCGTCGTCGCCTGCCCCCTCAAGGACGCTGGGTGTCGCTACACGTGTGTGGAGTCACTGGCACACGAACACCAGGTTCTCGAGCAGGAGTCGCATTTGAAGCTCCTGATGAGTGCGTTTTCAGGGGGAAAGGAAACGGCCATGAAACTCGAGGCGGAGCTACGGCGAGAGCGGGATGCAGCGGATCGTTTGCGTATTCAGCTGCAAAGCTCGAACCCGCTATCGTACTGTCTCGCCACACAAGTGCCCCTTCCCTTTCTAGTGTCTTTTGGACCTGCCAGGTATTCCTCTCTTGTGGATGTGCACTACTTCTGCACTGAAACCACTGCGTGGGTTCCCGCAGCAAAATATGGCTTCCAACAGTCTCCAGGGAAGGCCTCAAGCGTGTCCGTTGCGCGAGACTCTAAAGTTCTGTTCACCGTGGTTCCCTTCTCAGGGAGACTCGCAGCGTGGGGTGGGGCACAGCATTCGTACACAGAGATCGAACAGTGACTACATTCTGTGGGCGGCCCACACATTCGTTATTCAGATGCAATCGTAGGAGGAGTCTTAGGGCTTCCGTCAGAGGAATCCGTGGCGTCCACGAAGGGTCTACGCCAGCGATTACGGCGGTTAATCAACTCCTGTGGTCCGGTTTCTGGAGAAACCGAGAATCTGCAGGTAGAGGTAGGTGGGCCGCTGGGATAGAACCCAGGCAAGCGTGGAGCTGTTGCAGATCGATTTGTTGGGCTCGCATGTGACTACCAGCCACTACTTGATGCGGCCCCTCCGCGTGAGGCGTCTGGCGCCAGCTGCCTTCGTCTTCACCCACGCGCAGCTCACACGCAGCTACCTGTTGGTCGTAGGAGGGTATAGGCTTCTCTCGCCACCGACCTCAGGCTGCTGCTGGACCTCGGCTCCTGCGAGCCAGATTAGCCCCGGCTGTGTACATGGGTTTCTGCCTTCCTTCTATTCCGTCCCGTCTTTTGAAGTATCTTCAATGTCGGCCTCAGTGGAATGGACAGCGAGATCAGCTGTGGATTCTCCGGTCACCCCCTCGGCTGTGACGTGGGCGTTAGAGGAATCCTCTGCATGGAGAATTTTCCCGATTCCTCCGTGGGTAGGAGCTGTTGCTCAGGGCGTCGTTGTAGATGCATCGGCGCTGCTCATCACTGCACTCCCCAGGTCTACCGAGAGTTTGGCGACCCGTCTGCTTCGATGTCCATGTGACATGTTTTCTCGTATCCGCAGAGCTCTGTCTGTACGGAAGCGCTTGTTCGTAGTGCCTTTGAACCTGGGGTCGAAGGTCGAGGCGCCCTCCACTGGACTCGTGTCCTTCAACGTACTGGACTTTCTGAAGCAGATAGACACAGACGACAACCAATCGCATCGACCTGGAATGACCTGGAAATGTCTGTCGGTGCCCCAGACGCCGCCCCACAACGTATGCCTAGATATCGCAAAGGAATGCTACTGTAACCCGAGCTTGCCTTGGGTCTACACCGTGGACGTCATAAACGTCTTCTGCACCCGAGATGGACCCGTGAGCACTGTCGATGTCAGAGCGCTGGCTCTGTTAACAGCTACCGAGTCCGGCTCAGCGAAAACGTTTCTGACCATCATGAGGGTGGCGGGTGACGGCTTGTCGTTCATTAGTTCCCCTGCTCAAGTTCACCAGGCCTTCCAGCAGTACCTGACCATTCAGTCCGTCCACGTACCGTCGCTGCCGTCACTCACCACGTGGGTATCTTCTGTGGCGGAGGTGCGTAAAGGACTCCAAAATGAGTCCGAGTCGCTTGTGAAGCCGGGAAGTAAGCCCGTGGTGGGTGAAGACGTGTACGCGCTATGGATCTAGGACCAATTTCCGCAGCGGGGTGCCTGCGCCCTGACCCAGCCCATCTAAACAAAAGACTCTCTGGCCCTCGTGGCCTCGCAATCCCTTATTCATTTTAATATCGTGCCCCATAATAAACCTGGAATTCTTGATGGATCAAGGAGGTCGCTCTCAAAAAACCATCTACTCCTCCTTCTCCAGTACTGCTGCCTATGAGGCTGGTGAGGTCCTTGGGAACGGCTCCTTTGGCGTGGTGTGCCAGGTGACAGAAAAGTCAACAGGGAGGAAGCTAGCTGTAAAGAGCGTCGTTCAGGATCCCAGATACAAGAACAGGGAGTTGGATATTATGAAGGAGCTCAACCACCCCAATATTGTCAGCCTTGAAGACTACTTCTACACCAATAGAACCCTCAAAAGCCAAGGTGAGCTATCGGATTCCTACCAACTAGAACACAAGTTCCTTAATGTCGTTATGGAGTTCATCCCAGTCACGATGTATAACGCGATGAAGCCTATCAGCAGACAGCACAAGCTCATGCCGCTGGATCTCGTGAGTGGCTCGCTTTCTCGTCAGACAGGTGCGTGTCTACACATACCAGATGTGCCGCGCCATAGGGTATCTCCACGCGTTGGGTATCTGCCACCGCGACATCAAGCCGCAGAACCTCCTGGTCGACCCGGACTCCTACGTACTCAAGCTGTGCGACTTCGGATCTGCCAAGCGGCTCGTGGCTAACGAGGTCAGCGTCGCGTACATCTGTAGTCGGTACTACCGAGCTCCGGAGTTGATGCTGGGGTCTACCAACTACACTACGTGCATTGATATCTGGTCAATAGGGTGCGTTTTTGGCGAACTGATGTCCGGAAAGCCGCTGTTTGTTGGCGATACGTCCGTGGATCAACTGGTCCGGATCATGCAGGTGCTGGGGAGTCCTTCCCAAGAAGCACTGAGAGCTATGAACCCGCACTATCATGAGATGAACATGCCACAACTGCCTCGAGTGCTACCGAAAAGCATGGCTGAGTATCTGCAGGCCCACATCGACGAGACCACACGCAGAACCCGGACGTACACCCCCGACGCGGATGCTGTCGACCTTCTCTGCCAACTCTTGTGCTACGAGCCTGATAAGCGCGTGCAGCCCTATCAATGCCTCGCGCACCCCTTCTTCGACAAGCTGCGCGAATCTCAGTTCAAACTCCTGGGTAGTGTGGCGGCACCTCCGCTATTCAACTTTACCGATGCCGAGAAAGAGCACATGAAACCTGCGCTGTTAGCTAAAATAGTTCCAGCCTGGTACCACAGAAATCTGTAATGTCTGAAACAGGTTCTCCGTTGTGATAAGAACTGTAATGTATGAAGTTCACATCCACTGATACAGTTCACATCCACACCAACGAATCGAGGCGGAATCCCTGCCTTCCGGACACATGCAGAGCCTGGTAGCCCTCCTCTCGCGCCTTCTGGCAGTTGTATATGTCATCATCGATTAGCAGGATCTGTTCTTTCCGAACGCCTGACACCTCCCTAACTCGCTCTAGATGAAAGGTCTTGCCATCAGGCATGCCTGGATGGTTGGGGGGATAGGCTCCGAACACCTGCTCGACTTCCCAAGTCTGCCGACGCCGAAATGCCGTGACCCGTCTAACTAGCTCCTCTCCTCCCAGCACCTCCTTCCGAGGGATTCCCCTCTTCTTGGCAGCCCAGTCGGCGCTTGTGGCGTCGCTAAACGTAACAACATAGACCGGCACTCCCGCACTCTCCACAAACTGCTCGAATTCGGCAGAAATGCACTCCGCAAACGCCTCCACCAGTTCTGCACGGAGAACACCTCCAGAATGGCGAGCTACCAGCGTACGGTCGAAATCTGATGCGATGACAGCAATCTGGCGTCTGTGAGTCTCTTTAAGGAGCGACTTTATCATTTGTGGTTTTCGGCTCAACAGTTGTAAAGCTACATACAACTTTTAAACTCAAGTCCGCAGTCCATAGGACTGCGACGGCTGATGGACACTCTGCATGGTTTGGCCAAGGGTGCCAGGATAGGCAAGCTTCGAGTTTAAGTGGCCGGGGACAACTTGATTGGCGATGTGGCGTTGTGTGGGTGGACTCTGCTGGTAGGAGTGCTGGGAAGACATCGTTGTCCGACCGTAGGCCGCTTCAGCACCGTATGACTGAGTCATGGTGTGTCCAGCAATATAACCAGGCTGCGGGTGTCCTGTAGTAGCATATGTAGTCGGAGGATACCCTACGTGAGCAGCGCTGTAGCCACCAGTGTAGATAGCCTCGCCTTGTGCTCCCGAACCTTGAAATACTTGGTTGGAGTACTCAGTCCGCATCCCAGCAGCGTTGGAGACACGAATCCCAGGCGCGTAGGCCTGCCCCACGGCATATCCCTCAATGTTGGTGGTGGCGGGGACTCCCACCCAGTTGAAGGTTTCCGATAGGAATGGGATTTGGCCGCCCTCCTGAAGGTAAGGCAGGTTTTGGACTTCCTGGCCGTAGAGATGACCATTGAGGTACTTCAACATCGAGTTGTACTGGGCACTCGGAACCGTGACGACGCGGTGTCGCGTATTCAGCGCTCCTCCTTGAATGAGTTGCACGTTCACGAGCTTCCCGACGTGAACGTCAACGGGAACGACTTCGGGACACAACTCCACAGCGTCGACCTCAACATATTCAGACGTAGAAGTAATCAAGGGGTGCACCGATTGCGCAACGATGAGGGCCTGTTCCGAGTCGTTGTACCTAGCAACAGGAATTTTCTGCTCAACGACGAACGGCTTGGGAACCTCAATCACCTCGGGAATTTCAATGATTTTTTCGACAATCTTGGTCTCCAATCGAGGAATTTCCTTGACGACGTCGTAGGGCCGGTCCACATATTCAACACGAGGGACGTGCCTGATAACCTCCTGCACCTGTTGCACCTCTACCGTCTTGTTCACATACTCGATCTGCGGCACGTCGACGATCTTCTCAACGTACTGCACCTCGACCTTAGGGATTTTCTTCTCAATTTCGCGGACCTCTCGTACAGGCACATGCGTCACAACCTCTTCATACATAGGGACGTCCACGTACGTAACCTTGGGTTGCGGCATGGTCCCGATCATCTCCTCGCCGATGATGGTAGATGAGATGCGACGGCTGGACTGCTCGACTGCCCCGGAAGGAAGAACAGTCGAACTCATTCGGCTCGCGGTAGTGCCGTACGTATCATACCCGGGGTTGGCGGTGGTCACGGCGTGGGTGTAGCCTTCATAAGGGACCGATTCGTAGGCATAACCAGGCTGTGCACCGAATGTGTGGCTCAAGCTGGCATGCTCAGGCTTGGAATACTCCACTGGCGTGGCGTTGTACCGGACGTCTGGGACACCTCCCATAGAGACATTCACCATGTGGGCGGGAGGGGCAGAACAGCTCATTTGATAACTACTTATTAATCACACGTCACTTTAGAGGAGCGTGGGGTGATATGACTTGCAGACATGCAGAGCCGTCCACGTGCTTACAAGGTTGGAGTGACATGACTAGAAGCTCTTGGTTGTAGACATGCAGAGCTGTGTACGTGCTTACAAGGTTGGAGTGATATGACTAGAAGCTCTTGGTGGTAGTCCCCAGTTTACCATCGTTAGTTTCTGGGAACTCCGGTAACGGGACGTACACGCCGTCGGCGCCGTAGAGATCATTGTGCACCTCAGTCACCTTGGCCTTCGTAGAGTTGCCCAGGAGGACTCGAGCCGGCGCTTGAGGCTGGAAGGCTGGCAGGGGAGCCTTGCTAACCAGCTGCAGAGTAGTGGGCTTCTGGTGAGGATATTCCCACTGCTGGTAACCTTCAAAGCACCCCGGTTTGCGCCCGCTGACCTCGCCCCTGTACTCATAAACCCCTGTTGGGTCGCCGTGTTTGTGGCCGATTCCGTACGCGGGCGCGGGTAACATCCCTACTTCGCGTCGGATCGATTGAGGTAGCTGGTTGTGCTGCAGGGTGTCGCCACACTCGAGGCAGACAGTCTCGACAACCGCGCGGTTTTGATGCTCGCGTGGTCGGATTTGCGTACGACGCTTCTTCTCAGTGCAGCAGCCACATTTGCTCAGCAAATTGTTGAGGAATGGAAATAAGTCGCGAACAGTGACTGCAAGGTCGTCCGCGTCACGACCCCGCCGAGGACCTTGCCTCATGCCCCACTCCACCCGGGCAAGCCGCTCAGCCTCGTCCCAATCACTGCCGCTGTCGATGCTGATTCTCCGGACCCCATGATGTTTCAGCTGCGAAATCATGAAGATGGCAGCGAATTCGTGTGCCCACCTCGTACGAATACTTTCGCGGTCTTCGGTAACAGGCACCTAGAGGACCTTGCCAATGACCGTCAGCCTGCAAAGGAATAAGTCACAGCAAACCCTACTTGGGTACATATACGACACTGCCGCTGGTGATGGTGCCGCACCGGGAGACTTAACCAGGGAGAGTAGCCCACGGGACGTTGCCCGTAGAAAGTCTGATGCGGCACTTCCCCCAAGACCATAATGCATGATAAACTACCTACATCTCTGCAAAGGAAGCGATCCAGGACTTCATCACGTTTGGACGCTGGAAGACAGTTAGGTGACGCTTGCGCTTCGAATCTGTCACGCCAAATCAAAGCCAGAGGAGGGCGCTGTTCCACCTGGACTCTCGTTACCGGTTCGGGTTCGGGATCGCCGCCTACCTTCATTCTTCCTGGGTTTCTGGCTCTTGGACCGCTCTGGATATGGCTGGTAACCCTCGAATTACTGGCAGACTTCGTTGGCTTGGGCATCAGTCAAATTGACTAATAAAAGGTCACTCTTTTGGGAATTCAGTCACGTATGAGCGTGCTGCCTCTTCTTATTAGTCAAGGGTGAGCATACCCGACACATCATCGTAGAACCAAGCCTCTTGATAGATGGAAAGTGACGTCTCGTAATGGTTCCGTGTCACGCGTGTTCGACACTGACATCAAGGCGAATGCTATCGAGCTGATTGGGAGTAACATTAGCACTACCAGCTTGACCCTGCCGTACGATGACGGCCAATCTCTGGCGTTGCCCCACACCACCCTCCTCTTACAGATCAAGCCACTGAATGACGCACCCTTCTCGTTGAATCTGGAGGTCACTGACGCAACTGATGTCCGTCGACGCATTCGATTTGGGACCCACATTCCAAAGACGCGAATCTCAAACGGAACCTGTAGTGTGCCCCTAAACATGCAGAGTGACTGGAGCGATGTAGTACTAGACCTGCGCTCTGTGTGCTACGCAGCGTACGGCATTCCTTACAAGGAGCTCAGAAGAGTCACTCTACAGGCGAACTGCCGGGTGCGAGTGGTGGCTGCGGTCAACGAAGGGCAGGAACTTCCACCCACACTCAGACTTCCTAGGCGAACGTTGGTGTGATCCTTGTGTGGAAAACACTGTATTTCCTTTTCAGATGCCTGTTTCACCGGAGGTCTGGTACAATAGCATACCACCCTTTTCGAAGGTCCTACTGACGACAATCCTTTTCACTACACTCGTTGTCAGTTTCGAGGTTCTCTCGCTTAGAACGATAGGCTTCGATGCTGTCAAAGCGACCAGAGGCCTGCAAGCATGGCGTTTCGTGACTGACTTTCTCTTCGTCGGAGGGTTCTCCTTCGGCTGGCTGTTTGAGATGTACATCCTGAGCGACTTCTCTGCTAAACTGGAGAACAACGAACTATTTCGACACAACCCAGGTGACTACCTGCAGTTTCTTCTGTTTCAAATGTTGTCGATCTGTTTCGTCAGCACTCTACTAGACTGGCCTCGAGGATCCCCGTTCAACGGACGGGCATTGGTATTTTCTATCGTCTACTACTGGTCCCGGAGAGAACCCTACGGTCAAGTCATCTATTGGGGCTTTCTCATCGCGGCGCACCAATTGCCCTGGGCGATGCTGGTGTTGGAGTTCCTCATGGGAGGCTCATTAAAAGGCTCTCTCATCGGCGCATTTACAGGGCACTTATTCTACTTCTTCCGTGAAGTGCTGCCCGCCGAGAAGAACATCGATCTACTGTCTAAGCCGCTGTGGTTTCTAGACGCTGGCGCGTTCCGGTTCCGTCTGTGGATGGCTGGGCAGTCTTCATCCAACATCCGAACAGTGAACTCTCCTGCAAGGGACCGCCCTACCCGGCCCCAAGAAGCACAGTCCAGACTCTTTTCAGGCTCCGCACGAAGATTGGATGAAACTTAGTCACAAGCCAGAAGGGTTAGACCTCAATACCTGCTCGGAGATAAGATGGAAGTTAACAACAATCATCACACGTCACTACTATTGGTGGTAGCATCTGGAAGCAGCCTCCTCTGCCTGCCACATTGGGCGGTGGAATGGCGGGTATGGGCTGCACAATGGGCCGTCTGCTCGGTCGTCTCCTTGTGGTAACAATGATAAAGCTTACAACCAAGCCTAACAGGAACAAGCCACCGATTACTGACAGTAGCACCACCACCCAGTTTATCCCTATGCCACCGTGCGATGACGTCGTGCTGACTGGTGGCGCGGTAGGGTTGGCGATGGGATCGATTACGTCGACTTGTATGCATGCCTCTGTAGTCATCCCAGGATACTGCTCATCCTAAGATACTGGATAATTACTAAGTCAACAGATTTTTTTGGCACTTTTCAAACTAAAGAAAACCAACACACGTTTTCCCTTCAGGGGCAACGCATTGAGAATTGCTCCCGAACTCACCAAGCAACGATGCTAGGACCAGAACGTAAACGAAGGAGAGCGCAGAGCCCAGATAGAGGCCGAGGAAAACCCAGCGACGACTGTATTAACCTGCTTAGAAAGCTTACTTGGATCCAGTCTCGTTGCGACCCATGCAAAAAGAAAAGCAACCGAGGGGGGGAAATACTAGCGAGAGTAGAGCGAGGACTTTGTACTTGGCAGTAGCAACCTGCGAACCTGCGGACGATTCCGAGGACGAACCGACCGAAGAGGACACGACGTCTAAGGATGACGTAACCGTCGACCTGGACCGCACGGTACTCTCAGACACAGCGTAGGGATGAGCCATTAACTGATTTTAACCTTTTCGCCAATTCACTCTTAAAAACTCAAATGCCGTCCGATAGAAGACCCAGAAAACGCCGACGACGATCTCGCAGCCAGGAACTTCGACAACGATCTAGGAGCCCGGACCTCCGCAGATGCCCGGATCTACGACGGTCTCGTAGAGGAACGGACCAGCCAGTGGAGAAGTCGTACATCCGGGTGCCTGGACTGTATGAGTGGGGCAAGTATGGCGAAATAACGATGAAGGACTTCCATGCCAAGGCCGAGGAGTTCCAAGGTTGGTTATCCGAGACAGGCGTCGTTAGCAGCTGTCTCCAGGAGGAACATGCGCTCTTCAAAGACTACATTGAAGACTACAACACAGCCACACTGCCACATGAAAAGTGGTACAATCTTGCTCGATGGGAAGCTAAAGGTTCCTTCTCCACGAACACAATGGTTTTTGACGACGAGCGCGAACGCGAACGCGCCCTGCGTGCTGCAGCCGAGAGTCGCCGCGTTCTTCTGGTACAGGAAGCCTACAACAAAATCGCGGGGGACGAGGACCTGGCCTCAGCTATGCGAAAGCAACGAATGCTGAAAGAGAAGGCTGACCAGTGTTTTAGAGAGGGTCGCAATGAGGAGGCACAGCGAATCGTGGCTCGACTGAAGCCAGACAAACCAATTCTCCACGTAAAGGAGGAGAAAGCTCCCCACAACGACTATGACTACTGACCCTCAAGTTCATCGTTCCACCGCGCGATCATGGCCCTGCGCTCCTGGCTGTCAGTGCGCTCGGGTCGTTCACGCGTAGGGCGCGCCCGGTCTTGGCGGCCTCTGTCTCGGTCTCTCCCGCTGTCTCGCCGACCTCGATTCCGCTGATCTCTGTAGTTGTCTCGTCGTCCTCGGTCTCGGTTGTCCCGGTTGTCTCGACGATCATCTCGCCTGTCGTCTCGTCTGTCTTCTCGCCGGCGAGGCGGCTCGCGCCGCGAGTAGTCGGACTCCTGCACGGGTACGCGCACGTTGAGGTTTCGCTCATAGAACTCCGGGTGATCTTCTAACATTTTCGCCACCAGCTTGCGCTTCACGGATCTTGATATGTGCTTGATGTGCATGAAGTTGCAGTATCCACCGCCTACATAATACCGTCACATCTACCTCACGGGTACACTGTCCATCGACGAACTGTCGACATCGGGCCTCGCGAAAATCGGTAACCGGTGAATACTCCACATGTAACAGGCGACCGTTATAGTAACGGCCGGTTAACTTTCGCATCGCGTTTTCTGCGTCATCCTCGTTGTAGTACTTGACGTACAGGTTTCCCAGCATGTGGTCTCCGATGTTATCCACGCACACGACGTCTTCCACCTCCCCGTAGAGTGCCACTTCAGCCCAGACCTCACCGAAGAAGGCCTCGAAGTGGTCTTGCGACTCGTCGGCCGCCTCGTCTGTCACTTCTTGTCCCTCTGCGATGGCGAGCGCAACCGGGGGGTTGGTGTACATGTGCCGCAGAATCAGCGTCTGGCTTGAACTCGGCTTGTAGTGTGACCTGGAACATTGGTCCCCGTGCCGACAGGCGCCGATCTTCCAGTAGAAAGGACAGTTCACTCTGTCCTCCTCTGTGCCGATGATTCGTGCGAGGTGTTCAGCCATAAATCCGCAATTAGCGCTCTAACAGGTTCCGAAGCACAGTCTTGACCACGCCGAGGGCCAGGACCACGATAATCATCCAGTACAAACGCAGCGTCATATCTGTATGTGAGCTTCTTGTGCTTCTCACTCTCTCTTCGGCAGTGTGTCACGAAATCAAAGACCTCTGCCAGCTGCTCAAACCGGAAGTTCAGAACGGTGATTCTTTTGTCCACGCCGAGTCCTTTGTAAGTGCGTCTCCACTGCGGCTGGTGTGTATCCTCACTCCAGAAGCGGCTGGGGACGTCGACGATGTCCTCACTGATGTTCACGTCGAGGCGACGCAAATGCAATTCGCCTATGAGCTTCCGTGTTTCCGCATCTTCGATTGCATCGTAATGCATGACACTTGGGCTCAGCACGCGTCTCAAGTACCGGAAGAATCTGGCGGTGCGCGACATGGGCGTGTGCGACCCTTGTTCTGGGAAGTGGCGGACTATACCCTCGATGCGGGGTCGTCTGGCATCTGCAAAAGTCTTGTCTCCATCTAAAATAGTTAGCGTAGATATCTGTCGAATGAAACTGTCGACAGCCTCTTCATGCACAGCTAGTTTAGTGCTCTGGGCGAGGGCGTATGCTACTGAAAGCTGCTCCTCCGCTGTGTGCGACCTGAAAAAGATGCAGTCGTCCTCGAATCTTGGGCGACCGCCTTCTGGACCGAACACAGACGACGGCAGTTCATGGACGAAACAGTGTAGCCACTTCTCGGACACTGACCAATCAGGGCGAAGGAAGCCCTCACCATACTTGTACAGAAACAGCACCACGTTGGAGGTGATTGTCTTGACCAATTCTGTTGGTCGGACACCTTGCGCACTGAACTGGGCGGGTTCCGTAGGAAAACCAAACAGAACAAGGACACCGTTGCAAAACACAAAACACGTCAGGTCCAAGGACGGGCCATCCAGCAGATTCATGTCGTCGCCGCCAACGGACCTAGACCGCCATATGCGCCGTTCATCGTACCTCATCGGACTGGATGCTCTCGGTTGAAAGATCACACAACGTGGCGACTCATCTATAAATCTCACAGAAGTTTGATGAGTTTCAAGGAGATCCTGGTATAGGGTTCGAAGGTGGTAGCCCTCGCACTGACAGACAGCCACGGCCTGCTTAAAGTACAGTTGGGGGTCCTCGACTTTGAGGTACTTGGGTACAAGTTCTGAGCATGGCATCCGAAATTTTGTCAATACTAAGTTAGGCTCCCAACCGGTTCTCAAGCCATTACGTCATGATCCACACACGGAACGGGCACCAGTCTCAACAGATGCATCATGTCCTGTCGATTTACATGGACGTCAGTCGCCTTCTTCACTTTGGGCTTTCCCCGAAATGACGTACCCATAGCTGCTGCCTGGAGCATCGGAATGTCGTTGGAACCGTCCCCCACGGCGACTGTTAGAGCCCACGGAACGCCTGAAGCCCTCAAAACCTCCAGATACACCTGCAATTTGTGTTGGCTCGTTATTATCGGTTGCGTATGTCGCCCTGTGAGGCGGCCCGCCTCGATCTCAGCCACGTTGGCAACGGCAAACTGCAGTTCCAGCTTCTTCTCCACGTCTTTCGCGAAGTTCTGGAAACCACCCGACACTAGCCCGACGATGGCGCCACGCTGTTGCAATTCGGTGACAGCTTCCGTGACGCCCGGGTTCAAAGGCATCGCAATACGAGCCAGTTGTTGTGTCGAAAGGCCTTTCAACAGATTTAGACGCTCTCTGAAGGCTGACGCGAAGTCGAGCTCACCGCCCATGGCCTGTGCCGTCAGAGCTTTCACCTTGTCCTCGACGCCTGCCAGTGCTGCCATCATGTCGATGCCCTCCGCATCGACTAGGGTGGAATCCATGTCGAAAACGGCAATCCGAACTCCCCCTATGCGTAACCTCGCCATTGCCACAACGTTGGACCACGCCGCGAATGAGTTGTCTGCTGCGTCAAGCTCTACCGCTTTAGCCTTATACTCCAACAACGACAACCGCGTCTCGCCGTCTGTGGCCATTGTGAGGCTGACGCCCTCTTCGTCACATTGCACTCCGTCGAACGACATTTGCAGAGCCTCTGCTTCGCGATCACAGCAGCCAAGCACACGTGCAATCTTGTAGACCAACCGATCAGTGGTGGCATCTACGAAGAGTATATCTCGTCCAGTCTTTACCGTCGAAGATACGGTCAATGTCGGTCTAGGCAACTTTAAAATCACTGGCTCCAGACTGTTTGGAAGGTATGCATGTGTAGGCGGATGGGTAGGTAATAATGCCAAGTGTATGAACACTCTCATCAGAAACGGGTTGGAGTCCACTAAGCGAGCGTCGACGGGATAGAAGCCTCGCGCAAACTGCAGCCGTGTCGTGCACACCGCCACCGTCGCCTCCTTGGAGGCGACAGCCACAACCTTTCCGTTGACGAAGGCGCGACATAGTTGGTTCTCCATACAGAAGTCAATTAATGGAATTCACTGTTCTGTGGCTGTAAACATTGTCTCTCAACTGATCGCCAAATTCCTTAAATGACGTACCAGTATGACGTCCGTCTATCCAAACGATTATCGTGGCTACTACGACACGGTGTCGAGTCTAGAGGCCTCAAATTGCGACCTGACGGGTTCCTCGAGCTGGAAAAGGTACTCAAGCTCAAGGATTTCGCGAGTTATACAAGTGAGGACATCGAACACGTGGTGGAATGGAACAACAAGAAGCGTTTCGGCGTGGTTAGAGAGCGAGGGAGAATCACCTTAATCCGTGCAGTGCAGGGCCACTCGGTACATGTGGACGAGGAGCAGCTGCTCACCAAGATTGACCAGGCTGACGCCGTACCGATGTGCATACACGGTACATACTAGTGGGCGTTTGGGGCGAGGCTCAACGCAGCACCGTCCTGGAAAGCGTCATTCGGCATGGTATCAACAGGATGATGCGCACGCATATTCACTTCTCACCTGGATTCCCTGGTGAAGGCGTCGTGATATCCGGTTTACGGAGAACAGCGGAGGTGGCAGTGCTGATTGACATCAAGGCCGCCATGGCGGCGGGGTTGGAGTTTTACAGATCGGAGAACAATGTAATTCTTACCAGCGGCCTCAACGGAATTGTGCCTCCAGAGTTCATCAGCGAGGTCGTCGATGTCGCTAGCAAAAAGCGTCTACCGATTACTTGGACAGGCGACCACTGGGAACTCCCATCAGATTTTAAAGTTAAGGGCCGAGACCTCTCATCTCTGTTAGAGGTGCTGGTCTCGTCGTCCTCAGTAGATGGCTTAACCTTTGCCAAAATAGAGGATGATTGCTTTTGAATGCGTGTTTAATTGTTCTATGTGCACTGAATAGATAGTAATGGCCAGAACTGTGTTTAATTCGTCTTCATCTCTGATAACAGATACTAAGGCCGTAGTCTTCATCTCCTAAGGCCATGAAGCCTGTTTAATTCTTCTTCATTTCCACTTTATGGGGAGCAAAAACTCTACTGTGGAGCTTCTGGAGGACCGAGCTGTCGTGCACGATGCTCGACGCTCGCAGCTGAAGCTCAGGCCCTATGAGAAAGAGTTAGGACGCTGGAGTGCGGTTGAGTGCACGACCCTTGGGCGTGGCGTGGGCAGCATGGTCCTCACCAGTCTAAGAGTTATTTGGGAGGCCTGCCGCAAGAGGAGGGGCAATTCCAGCATAGGCCTGCGGCTCGTGCAGTGTGTGCAGTACAACACAGTCGACTCCGATAGGTATGGGCGGACCCGTGCTTGTTGTCTGTCTCTCAAGCCGGGAGCCGTGCAATACACCCTCGCTTTCTCCGTGGCAGGCTCCGCGGGCCTCGCCCTGTTTCACGTGCTAAATGAGCACGTTCGTCGTTTTAAGGCCACCGCCCCTCTAAGAGACGTGATGTGCAGGGACCCCCAGGTGGCTCATAAATGTCGACTGGCCCTGCAGAGCGGAGAGAAGGTGGCGCATGTGGTGCCGCGTGTGGATTGGCTGCCGCTGTCCGGCCTGCCGCGACCAGGCCGTGTTTGCCTGACGCAGTTCCGCTTGGTGTGGCTGGGGCCAGCCCCACGAAGTAGCGTGTCAGTGCCTCTGTTCCAAATCGCCCAGGTCTCCGTGCGAGTCATCGGGGACGCTCGGGTGGTGGTGGTGGACACCAAGGATTCCGCAGGCCGATTCAGGCTGGCACTTCGCTCCTTGATGGTGCGTACCGACCATCTGGCACGGCTCATTTGCCGCATGATGCCAGAGCCTAGGGCCTCCGTGCCGCTTGTAAAGCTGGACGGCGTCGTCCGTCACCAGAAAGGGCGGTTCGTTGTAGTGAACGAAGCAGTTAAATCCCCTTCTGAAGTCCAGCACCTTTCATCAGAAGAACCCCGATGCGTTATTTGTTTGGAAGCCCAGGCATCGGTGGTCTTGGAGCCGTGTGGACACACATGCTTGTGTATTGCGTGTGTTGGCGTCTCCGCATGTCCCCTCTGTCGTGCCAATGTTCAATGTGAGTCAAATTCAACATTCTAATGTACGCTTGGGACGTGCTAATCGTGCTCCTGGGCTTCAATCTGGTCGCTCTATTCGTCAACGCGAAGTTCGTGTTCGCGATTTGCGATCCAGATGACTCCAAATACGTTCAAGGGTTGCTGGCCAAGGTAGTCGCAGTGATGGGCTTGCAGTTTGTAGTTAACGCGGTTATAGTTTTCCCCGCAGACTGCTACGCTAACCACGCTGGCAACACTATCCTCGCGGAACTCTACTGGTTTCTCTCCCATATGTCACTTCTGTTCTACCTCATATTCCTGGCTCCGTACGCTTTGTTGTTCGTGGACGCCGAGTCCGGCAATTCCAAGGCTCAGTCGGGATGGAGGCGCTCCGCCTGGTTCAAGGCCTTGTTCTGGACCGTTGTCGTGTGTGTGCTCGTCCTGGTCGCCGCGGGATTGCTTGTGCTGGTGCTCGGTCGGTATTATATTCTGGACCCAGCCGATCCTAGCCGTATGATTATGATGCAGCTGGGTTTCAAAGAGTACTGCATCACCGTCGTCATGTGGTTCGGAGTCTTTTTTGTGGTGGTGTACTGCCCTGTAGGATTCGTAGTCTTACCACTCCACTGCATTCTCAAATACATCGACAGGCCCGTCTCGATTGCAGCGCAGGACTACGTGAACCAGAAGCAGGCGTTGGCCGAGAAGGCAGGCGCACTCCGCTCCCTTGGTGAAGGGTTACGAGACCGAACCAAGCGCGTTAATAACCTGAAGGGAGTCCGAGGCTGGTGGATGCAGTCTCGGAATCGGGCGCTCATTGAGAGGTATCGGGCCTCCACCTGTCTTTTGCGTTCTCGAGCGGAGCAACTGGAAGAATGTTTCTTCTACAAGCCCGTCTCCCAAATCAAGGCCGTATGCTGGCTATGTCTAGGGATAGTATGCATAGTGATGAGTTCGCTTTGGACGCTGCACATCGTGGAAGTGGGCATTCTGCCTGGTCTGCTGAAAAAGCCGCCACGTATCTACTTGTGGGACCGAATGCTGATATTCGGCTCCCAATCCAACATCTTCATAATCGAGTTTCTGATTTATTTGTTCTTCTACTCGTTTGTCTTCATCGCTACCACTGCAGGCTTCCATAAGACTGGAATGCGAACGCCATACGGGATTCACATGTCACCACTGCGCAAAGAAGGCACCCACGTCAACCAGATCCTAATATTTACCATGACCCTCTGCTTCACGGGCACGGGACTCAACATGTTCGTCTGGATCTTGTGTCCTCAGTGGGCGGCAGAGTCCGTGCTGCACAAGTTGTTCGCGAACTACAAGACTAATGGCTTCTACGAGGTTGTGTTCAACAACTACGCTCCAGCCCTATGGGTGACGGCTGGAATAGAACTGGCAAGCATTATATACTTTTCAATCCGACCTCGGGACCGGTTCATGTTCCCTTTGGAAACACCAGAGGACGTCAAGCGAACCGAAGACATGGCAGCATCTTGGAGGACGGCCAATGCTCCTCTCACCCAACAAGCCCGAGGTCCTCGCACTGGGCTGCGCGACCTCGGACAGAAGATTCAGGACAAGGAGGCCGATGTGGTTAACCGAGCGAAGGGAGCCGTGCCTATGGGCATGAGAGCGGGCATGAAGATGGCGTAATTCTCTCGGTTTTTGTTTTTATGCGTGTGAATATCGCGACAGCATGCGCGTGCGCGGCGGCATGCTCCACGTCGGAAAAGCTTGATGTGGTGCTCCTTCTGGACTCGGATTTGTTCGAAGCAGCTCCATTAATAGCCGAGGAGCTACTGCGTCTTGAATCGGTCATCAATGCTCCCGACGCACGCTATGCCATGGTGTCTGTCGGTTCCAAGGACATCTTCGCCAGCTCCGACAACCACTGGGTTTACAAGAGGGAGTCCTTTTTTTCAGATGACCTCGTGTCTGTCTCTCAAAGGCTGCTTGATGTTGGTAGACCGCACGACTATAACAATAGTCCCCTTTCAGCCATTGCGGACGCTTTAGCGTGCTGCGTTCATGACCAGTGGCTAGGCTACCGCGAAGACTCACGAAAGGTTTTTGTATTGCTCACCAAGGGCTTTACTCTCAGCTCCGAAGACTTTTCAGGGTGGCTGCTGCCCGACTTCTCCTGCTCTGCCCTGAGTATTTCACAATCCATAGACCGTGAGCCACTCTTTCGCTAGACATTCAGGTCTCACCTGGCTGCGCGAGCTGCGCGAGCTTGACGATGGCTTCTTCTGGAGCGTCTACGACTTTGCTGAGGACAATGAGGCCAAGTGGTTTGATGAGTACCTTGGCTACCTGCCCTATTGGTTTTATGCTAAGGAGGCTGACGGTGTCCCTCGGCAGCTGGAGCAGGTAGTGTCGGAAGCAATGTGTGCCGTTGACCTGACTCCGTGGGTGCCCTTCGACTTGCCAACCTTCTCGCCAAATCCCCCCCCATCTACCACGGCTTCCGGTGGCACCTCGGATAAGCTGAACAATATTATTAGCGACGCAAAAACCGCCGGCGGCGTGGCGGTGCTCATTGCATCTGCAGCGGCTGCTCTTTACTCTGTCAGTGAGTCGAGATGAATCCCTCATCCAGCCCCACCTGGTGTATTCTCGGCTGGAGCCTTCGCCGCTGGAGGCATGGGACCTGGAGCCGGAATTGTCTCGACCACTACGCCAAACTTACTGCAGACTATGGGCCATGTCGCTGGACAAGGTACGTTTACGGTCCAGTCCAGCGTCAGCCCCATGGGCAACGCTGGTCTGAACGCCCTGTCAAACCCAGTGTGTCCGCCTGACTTGCCGGTATCCCAACCACCCCAGTCAGCGGCCCCGTTGGCCGTCGACGGTAACAGCTCGAAGCTGCGTGAGCATATTTTGGATACGACACGCAGGCTTTCCCAAGCCGTTCGAACGGTGCTTTGCTCAGCACGGATTAGACCCCTACACATGGAGAGGTTGGCTGAAATTCGGTGTCGATCACGCCAAAGATCGACTGATTGAGATGATCGTAGAGGCCTTTTTTAAGAAGACTAAAGAGATGGAAGAAGAGTTTTTAACCATCAAAGAGGAGTTGATGCTCGGACGGACATTCGAGGATGTTAGAGTCATATTGATGCGCAGAGGACTCTTGGACAACCGAAACTGCGTGGAAGACCCAGATGGGGAGAGCCTTCACATCATCTCCGCCAAGGAGCTCTTGCGAGCTTGGACTGCACGAATGCTTCCTACACCCAACTCCGAGACTCCTGCTAGCTCCGAGATATCGGACGGCCCTCCAGCTAATTCGCCTCTGCAGCGCTTGATGACGCAGCGAAAGAGCCACTTTGAATTGTCGGATCAAGTAACCGATTCCTCACTAGCAGGTAACCCTCTACAGCGCTTGAACACGAAGAGAAAGAGCCACTTAGAATTGTCGGATCAGATAAACGATTCCTCACTAGCAGGTAACCCTCTACAGCGCTTGAACACGAAGAGAAAGAGCCACTTCGACTCCTCACCTGAGGAGAGGCTGCAGGTTGATGCTGATGCTGCCGACCCGCCAGCGAACCTACCTCTACAGCGCTTGAACACAAAGCGTAAGAGCCACTTAGAATTGTCGGATCAAGTAAACGATTCCTCACTAGCAGGGAATCCACCTCTACAGCGTTTGAACACGAAGAGAAAGAGCCACTTCGACTCCTTGCCTGAGAAGTGGCTGCAGAGTGATGCTGATGCGTCCCCGTCAGCAAACCGACCTCTACAGCGCTTGAACACGAAGAGAAAGAGCCACTTCGACTCCTCACCTGAGGAGAGGCTACAGGTTGACGCTGATGCTGCCGGCCCGTCAGCGAATCCACCTTTGCGGCGCTTGAACACGAAGAGAAAGAGCCACTTGGACTCCTCACCTGAGAAGAGGCTGCGTGGTGATGTTGATACTGCAGTCAACTCGAGCAAAGACCCGTCATCGAACGCGCCTCTACAGCGCTTGAACACAAAGCGAAAGAGCCACTTCATGTCGCCGGACCACCTAGAGGACTCCACGCCTGAGCAGCGACGCTTGCAGTAACCGAACCACTGAACGTCTCCGCCGAAACTCAATGAGTCTCTACCGCGTAAGCTGCGCTGCGCAGCTTTTGTGCAACTGTTCCTTGACAGTTTTATTTAGCCGTAGACATCCAACATTTAAACTGATAGCCAGGAAAACATATCTTATTTCGGAATAGCTACGATGCAAACCTTTGATGAGATCGTGGAGGTTCGTGGGCACCAGCCCACCCCCGTGACGCTGGCGGTGCGGGACCTATCCTACTCTGTGAGGGCTAAACACGAAGAGAACGGTGTCGTCAAGCGACGCAAGGCCATACTGGAAAACGTCTGTCTCCTGGCCAACCCTGGTGAGATGGTGGCCATCTTGAGTCCAGCTGGGGCCGGTAAGACCACGCTGCTCAACATCCTCTCGAAGCGGCTCACCAGTCGGCACATAGTCGGCCGTGTGGTTTACAACGGCCAGAACCTGGGTGCCGACGCCGTGCAGGCGCTGTCGAACTATGTCATGTCCTCCGACCAACTTTATCCGTATCTAACTGTGGAGGAGACCTTGTCCTTCGCCGCCGAGTTGAGGCTGCCAAAAGCACACGGCTCCGAACGAAGGGAAGTGGTGGAGGGCCTAATGCGTGACCTCGAACTCGAGGAATGCCGGTCAACCATCATTGGGGACCAATGGCAGAAGGGATGCAGCACGGGGCAGATACGCCGCGTGTCAATCGCAGTCGAGCTGCTGGGCAACCCAAGCCTACTGCTCCTCGACGAGCCCACTACGGGCCTCGATTCCAGCCTGGCCTATGATATGATTCGAATCCTCAGGCGTCTCACACAACAGGGCCGCACCATCCTGTGTGCCCTACACATGCCCAGCTCTCAGGTCATGCAGCTCTTCGACCAGCTCATTCTGGCTTCGAGAGGCCGCGTGGTTTTTCAGGGCCCGCCCTCCACGTCAGTGGCATATTTCGCGCGTATAGGGTACCGTTGCCCCGACGGATACAACCCTGCAGACTTCTTCATGGAGTTGGTGTCCTCCGCCAACCAGGACGTCGAACCGCTCGATATGGGCCGAGAACTCAACAAAAAGGGGAAGACTCCGCTGTCCGTCTTCAGCCTTTCTAAGGAGGAAGTTGAGGTGGCATGCAACGTGTTCTGGTCGTCACCAGAGGGCGAGCGACTCTTGGAGCAGATTGACCTTCAAATAACATCGGAGCCCGATGGAGAGCCCGACTTAAAGCCGCGCCAAGTCGGACTTTGGCGAAATCTGTCTGCCTTATACCGTCGCACCCTGAAGAACAATCTTCGCAGTCCATTGGCAGTCGTGGGAATCCTCGTGTGTCAGCTCATACAAGGCGTTTTCTTCGGCAGCCTGTTCTTCCAACTGGACAGAGACGTCAGAGGCATCGACCCGTCCTCTAGCATCATTCACAAGGACTACGCCCAGGTTTTCACATACGGAATCGATTTCAAAGGTGTCCGACCTTGGCACCGGGTCACCTCTGATGGAGTAGGACCCCATCATGGACGGCCTGTGTCCCAGGTACTGGACGTGCTCACCCCAACGAAGATTGCAACGGTCGCCAGCTGCATTCGGTCCGAGGCTGGGTTGCATTTAGGGGAAGACCACTGGGTTAAAGAGCCTGTGTACCCGGAGGCGGAGCTGCCGGAGCGGCTGAAGCTCACTCTTGCTGACATCTCCAGCACCGGTCGCCACGTGATCTATCAGCGGGCCAAGACGTCGCCTGCTGTGTTCGCGGCACGTTTCCACCAGCTCGAACGAGATCTCTCCACGTTCGTGGAGGCCGTCGCGTTCATCCAGGCGCATCATCGGCCGGCCATCCAAGGCTCCATAGACTGCATGGATCATACTTGGCGATACTGCAGCGACCAGGCAGGCAGATATGGAAACACCGTCCTCTGTGACCAGCCTCACTGGGAACAGGAACCGATGATGATTCGCACCAGAGAGGTCGGTGAGGCCCTTCACATGCTGTTCCGATGCGCGCTGACGGAGACCAACCAGTTCACCACGCCAGTGATGCGGTGCTTGGAGCTGCTGCCGCTTCCTACTCTGTGCGACATGAGTGAAGCCATACCCTCCGGAATGTGGAAGCTTACGAACGCAATGTATGGCCCCTTATCGTCCTGGACCCCAGGTGTCTGCTCCGCTCCCCCCACGACCACCACTACCTCCACTGCACGCCAGTGGATTCCCCCAGACCGCGCGGATGCGAAAGAATCCTTTTTGACACGCACTTTTCACGATACCACCTCGTCCATGATGGCCATCCTGAACATTACGGCCGCGCTCTTCATGGGGGTCGCCAACATCGCCTTCGGCACCTACGATGTGCTGCTAACTTTTCCCAAAGAAAGGGTGATCTTTAATCGTGAAACCGCGAACGGGTTGTACCACCCCTGGACGTTCTACCTCGCCAAGAACGTTGGCGATTTGCCCTTCCAGCTCGTGCCCAACCTTGCGATGGCTGTGCTGTTCTATTGGATGGTGGGGCTCGCCCCTTCAGCATCCCAGTTTGCCATGTGGCTCCTGATTG
>NW_027151526.1:0-67860 GCF_019968955.1 Porospora cf. gigantea A | reverse complement strand
AAGCAGCCGGAGTCCTAGGCTTGGTCAGCGATGAGAAAAACTTCATGCTGGCGGAACGTTTCGACCTCGTACACAGAAACGATTCCGATCGGATCGACTTCAAAGCGTTCGTGTACATCACTATGCTGTCCTCGAGAAACGGCTGGCTCTACAAGGCTGAAAACCGCACTAGGCTGCAGGTCATAGAGCAGGTGCAGTCCCTTTTCCGTTTCTGCGACGTGAGGAGGGGCAGGGGCCGCTATGCAGCGAGACGAGGACGGCAAAGTGACTGTCGAGGAGCTTCTGGTGGTGCTGGAGGGGATAACCCCGTCGGTTACAGCAGACGAAATGGAGGCGTTCGTTTGTCGCGTGTCAGGCAAGGCATCCAAGGCGCTGGACGTGAGGGCGAACGAAATTCGTCACACAGATGAAGCACATGACTCACTTCGCAACGAAGCTTCTTGTTCAAGGCTGACGGTGTCTTCGGCGTCTTTTGGGTTTATCAACACTGCGTTCGACTCTCTCGGGACCCCAGGCGCGGTCACATACATCCGTTGACCAGGTCGGCTGAGCTCTCTCAACTTGGGGCTCCTTGAAAAAACAGCCGCAGAAGAGGTCTAGCATCGAATTGGGCTTTTTAGAGAGGGGTCACTCACTGGGCAACACAGTCACTAACGCTTGCTTCGTAGCTTGCAAATCGTACTCGTTCCTGCTGGAGTACTCCTCGACCTGTCCCATATCCACCCTCTCGAGGCTGAAGTACTCCGCTTGAGGGTGCCCCAACACCATGGCAGACACTGAACATGCGGGAAGCATCATGTGAGCTGAGCTGAGGGAAATGCCCACGCGTTCTGGTGCAAGCAGTGCGAAGTACTTGTCTGATACTCGGAGATCGGGTTGGCAAGGGTAGCCAGGAGCTGGCCTGATGCCCTGATATACCGAGTCAGGTAGGTATGCGGGGCATTTGAAGGTCTCGTATCCCCAGAGTCGACTTCGGAGGTGTCGATGACAGACCTCCGCAAGAGCCTCTGACAAGCGGTCCGCTAGGGCTTCAGCCAGAATAATTTCGTCGGTAAGGTATCGTTCTCGGAGCTTCTGGAGAGTGGCAGACAATCCGTCGCCAGCTGTACACACCAGGAAGCCTACATGGTCTCCTTCACGCTGCAAAAAGTCCGAGCAAGCCCGGAATCGACCATCAACCGATGTTTGTTGCCTAAGACCCCCGAATCGAAACTCGGCGGATGACGATCCATTGCGGACTCTGACGGGGCCCAGAAGGTTGATATCCTGCTGGGTTTCGACATCTTCCAGCCCCCCCATGACGATGATGTCTTCACGGTCCACACGACATCTAAACAGGCCCACTACCGCGCGTGCTCGAGTCCACCTTTCCGCTTCTATCCGAACCAGTAACGCCTTCGCTTCGGTGAAGAGGGAGTGAGCCGCATCTCCGACGGTAGGATCCGCGAATATCTTCGGGTAGAAGCGATTGGGGTGCTTCCCTACAAGCTGGTAGGCTGTAAAGAACCACCTCCAGTCAATATGTGGAATCAGAGCTCGCAAAGGCACATCGTCCCAGTACTCGACGCCCACGAATGCCGGTGCAGCTGGCACTCTCGCCAAGTCCAGCATGAACGGCGCAGCCCTCGCAACGGCTAGAGGCACGGTGGTCACCTCATCTACCTCCTCCTCTTGATCACGCCGAATCCTTGAGTAAGCGGCCTCGATCTCAGGCCAAAAACCACTGTCGGTAGCGCAGCGCGAGGCCGCCACGACGGCGGTGGACGCGTCAGGGGCGTAGACAGTACGGGCGTGGACGGGTTGGATCTTTAGTGCTGTGTGCTTCTTGCTGGTAGTCGCTCCTCCGATGAGAAGCGGCACGTGTGAGAGTCCATTCGACTCCATCAGCTGGGCTACGCGAACCATTTCGTCAAGGGAAGGGGTAATTAGTCCACTGAGCGCCACGATATCCGCATGCTCTTCCTGAGCCGCACGAACAATGGTGTCGCCTGGGACCATGACTCCCAAGTCAACAACCCGAAAGCCGTTGCACCCTAGGACCACACCTACGATGTTCTTACCGATGTCATGCACGTCGCCTCGAACCGTAGCTAGAACGACAGTTCCGATTGAGTGGTCCGCTCCATCCTCGTTATTTGCTTCCAGATACGGTACCAGAACCGCAAAAGCCTTTTTCAGGACTCTCGCGGATTTGATCACCTGAGGAAGGAACATTTTACCGGAACCAAAACGCTCGCCGATGACGCCCATTGCCTGCATTAAGGGGCCTTGGATGACCGCTAAGGGATCCCCGACTTCACCCAGCACCTCAGTTATATCAGTCTCGATAAACTCATCCACACCCTTTAGCAGGCTGGTCTGCAGTCGTTCCCGCGGGCACGTAGACCTCCACGCCTGCACGTCCACCACCTTCGCTGGCCCTTCTCCAGCTTGGCGCATAAGGTCTGCCCGAGAAATGAGGTCGTCGACGGCGTCGGTGCGGGTATTGAGGACTACATCCTCCAACAGCAGACGGAGGTCCTCCTCTACGTCACCCAAGGGAACCAGAGCGCCGGCGTTAACGATAGCGAGATTCAGGCCCTTCCGAACGGCGTGATACAGAAACACCGAGTGCATCGCTTCTCTGAGGTAATTCAACCCTCTGAAGGCGAAGCTCAAGTTCGACAGACCTCCTGAAAAGGCTGCGTGGGGACACACCACTCTAAGCTGTTCCACCGCTTCCATGAACGAGACGGCTTGATGATTATGCTCAGGCATGCCAGTTGCGATGGTAAGGATGTTGCAGTCGAAGACGATGTCGCAACCGGGAAATCCAGACGAAGTGAGCAAACGGTATGCACGGGTGCATATGCTGACTCTCCGAGCTGTGGAGTCGGCCTGGCCCAGCTCATCAAAGGCCATGACGATTACCGCAGCTCCGAATGACTGGCAAACGCGAGCAGCGCTCAAAAAAGCCTCCTCCCCTTCCTTCAGCGAAATCGAGTTCACTAGGCACTTCCCTTGAAACCATCGTAGTCCCTCGCGGATGACCTGTATCTTCGACGAGTCGACCACGAATGGCACCGCACAGATGTCAGGGTCCGAGGCCACCATCCGACTCCAGCGGCTCATAACTTCCACCCCGTCAATAAGTCCGTCGTCGAAGTTGAAATCCAGCATCTGAGCTCCAGACTCCACCTGCTCTCTGGCAACTCCTATTGCCTTGTCGAAGTCCTTGGATTTTATCAGGCGTTTGAAGCGCAGGGAGCCAGCGACATTGCATCGCTCACCGATGTTGACCAGGTTCATCGACGCGTCAAGACGAAACGGCTCCAGGCCACTGAGATGTAACTTGACTCTATAGGGATCTTCCTCCGCAACGATCCGCGGAGCGCAGCTCGCAGTCGCCTCCTTCAGCGCTCGAATGAAGGCAGGCGACGTCCCACAACACCCGCCAACAGCATTCACCAGCCCTCGACGAGCGAAGATCGATACGCTTGCGGCGAACTCCTCTGGCGTCTCGTCATACCCTCCTAGTTCGTTGGGCAATCCGGCATTAGGATAACACGACACCAAGGTGTGTGGCGTAATCATGGCCAGCCTCTCGATGAACTCAGACATCTCTGCAGCGCCTAGTCCGCAGTTAATCCCAAAACTCACTGGTTTGGCGTGGTTCAGACTGATCACGAAGGCGTCTATCGTCTGGCCGCTTAGGGTTCGCCCAGACTTGTCCACTACTGTTCCGCTAATCATCAATGGCAGCGGTCTCCCCAACTCTATGTAGGCAACAACACCGGCCTTGGCATTGAGTGTGTCAAAAATGGTCTCCAGCAGCAGCACGTCGACGCCTCCCTCCACCAGGGCTGACATGCACTCCTTATAGGCCCCCACCAGCGAATCGAAGTCGCAGTTCCTCGCGGCGGCGTCCTCCACCGAAGGAGACACGCTCAGCGTGACGGATGTCGGGCCCACACTGCCTGCCACCAGACGTTGTGGCAGATCGGGATGAAGCGAGGAGAAGATACGTACCGCATCTCGGGCCGCCAGGGCCCCTGCCTTTGTCATGCGGGACGCCTGGTGACTCAACCCATACTCCTCCTGCGAAATGGAGGTTCCGTTGAAGGTGTTGGTGGTGCATATGTCCGAGCCGGCCTCGAAGTACTTCAGGTGAATTTGTGAGATCAAGCCTGGTTGTGTAAGATTTAGCAAATCGTTGTTCCCTGTTAAGTCTTTTGGGTGACCTTCGAATTCGTCCCCGCGAAACTCCGACTCCGACAACCCTTGCTGATTCCAGATGGAATCACGTCCCTACCTCTTGAATCATAGTGCCCATACCTCCATCAAGCAGTAATATTCGATCACGAGCCTGAGCCGTGAGCATTCGAAATGTCAATAAAATACACCAGAAATATTTCGAATGTTCGGCTGAAGAATCGCGGCGTCCACAAGCTTTTGCAGTTCGTTAAGGACTTATAGGTCGTATGTTCTAGTTCTCGTTCTTTGTCGATTCTCAAGAGCAAGTCTTTCTTCGTCGGGATGGCATCGTTCTTAAAAACGGAATATGATGTTAGTGTATCTTCGTCCTAGTGAACAGGCCACGCCGCTGTTCAGCGTGCTAACCCTACCGCCGCTATCACATCAAGACGAGGTCGCTGACCACAGGGAGTTCAGCGCACCCTGTCTGGAAATAAGCCGATGGCCCTCAAAACCTCCTCCACCTGTCATCCATCTGAGCTGCACGTATCCGGTGGATCTTGATAAACTGGAACGGTGCCATCCCAGACGAACGCTTCGGAGAGAATCTCGACTAAGTCAGCAGATTCCGGTCACTCGCATGCTCTTGCCTACCACTCCGCTGCCGATTGGCTCTTGGAATCCACTTACCGTCTCTAAGGCTTTCCGAGCCCCCTGCAACCGGTTCCGGTGGAGTCCCGCCACGACTTGTCGGCCGCTGAATGGTACCACGCGTGCGCTCACGCTGGGGGAAGTTCTTCGCTGCTGTCCCCAGGCTCAGTTCCTTTATGAGTGCCCACACACGCTTGCCGTCAACAGCAGCAGCCCGCCTATGCTTCTGTGGTTCGAGATTCTGGAGGCATTCATGTGTCCTAGCAGTCGTCTTTGGTTCTTCATCGGCAGCGTTCTATTTACCCACTTGGCCCTGCTATGCACATCGGAAGTAATGGAAGTAATTCTTCTTGTTTTCGTTTCCGGTTGGATCAACTTTGGCCTAGTTGTAATCCTTCGACTAAGCGCCAAATTCACCTTGTCGCGAATCCCTAACGCGGTTCATAGGTACGCTGAATTCGATGACGTCATCGGCAAGGTCCACACGGCAGCTGCACTAGCATTGTGCTGCATCTTGCTCATTTGTTTCGCCATAAGTGTCTTAGGCAAGTAGCCACGACTCCACGAAGTTCTACTACAAACGCCTAATATGTGTGGATTTTTTAGAAATCGTAATAACAGATTGTAAATTTCATGCGGATATCCAAAGAAAAATCTACCGACGCTCAAACTGCTCTTATTGGCAGCGCCTTGGCCTCTGGAGCACACCTACCTGTCGACGGTGAACCTCTCCACATCGCCGCCAACCGCCGCAATTTGATTTGCGACAATCCCAACTCGACTGCCGTGTACATGAATGTATTCTACCCTGGAACGCCCACGTCCATACAAGGATTGACTGCCCACATGATGGGGGGGCAGCCTGTGCTCATGAATTCGGAAGCCTTGCTTTACGTAGATCCCCGTAGCTTGAGATTTGAAGGATCGTCGCACGCGCTCCCTTCGGACGCCAACGCAGACCCCGTTAGCCAGGACGCCAACGCAGACCCCGTTAGCCAGTACAGCAGCATCGACATTCTCCGCACTACTGGTATGGCCAAAGCCCTAAACACCCGTTATCCCGGTCGCTCGAGATTCCACTCGGCGTCTGACGAAGGGTTTGTTGATGACATACTCGTTGATTTCACTCAAGTGGAAGGACAGGACTTGGCCAGCCAGATCAGAAGTCTCCAGAACAGGCAGGAACAGATCACAGCTTTCCTCCTCGAGGCGGAGAGCCATTCCGCGACTCATAACCTTTCCGACCTTGAGAGCGAGTATAATGAGAACCAGCGGGTACTGGGGGCATTGGCAGCGAATGCTCCAGGTGCGGCTCCGTCCCGACGTACGCCGTTTGCAGGACTCTACGATAACGACGTCTTCGACAACACACAGACTCAGGAGTTGAAGAACCGACTCAAGAACAAAAATGCCCAAGAATTGGATTCACTGCAGGCGGACCTGGTGAACGTAAAGAACCAGCTACGCAGCCTAGGCACCACCTTGCTTCCTGCAGCTAAACGCAAGAGGAACGCGTTGGAGGGCCGCAAGCGAACGATCGTTGCGCGCATGACTGTTTTGCGGGAAGAGTTTATGTAAATGTTATCACTGCCAATAAATAATTACTCCGGCAAAAGGAGCTGTTCCGCTGCCAATCTCGACATGATGACGTCAACCACATTCCAAACATCTAGCTTCTGCGCCTCATTCCATGGTTGACAGAACAGCTCTGGTGGGACTCGATGCACCTCAGCCCCCCAGGCTTCTACAGATTTAATGTGCGCTGCGGTGCTTGGGTGGCTCCAGGTTGTTCCGTCAATACATAGAAAGAGAAGCAACGGTCGTTGGAGGTCCCAAGCCCGTATCAACTGGCTTGGCAGGTCGTCACAAATACCCATTGACACCCTGGCTAAGGCAGGCGCTGTGAGCGGCAACATCGCAAGTACGTCCGCCCGCGCAATGAGGTGCTGACATACGTTGGCAGGATCGGCACTGTCCACTGGAGTTGACAGCCTGACTTGCTTGCTGCAGCGGCGCATCGATCTATTTGCCGCAACAACCTTAACGTCCACCCCAAAAGCTCGCAAATGTTTGATGACTCCTGCACTGGCATCTGGGTGCGATCCGGTCACTCCTAGTAGTAGATTCATCAAATTGGTGGTTTGAGTCAGGCAACATCACCACTGGTAGTGGCGCCGCTCCAACCAGACGATTGCTGATTTCCTCGGCAGCAGTAGCGAGCTGTACCTGGACGCAGTCCAAAGCTATATTCGACATCGAAGATCCATATTTAGGATATCATAAAATAGCATGAGACTGGTGATCCTGCGGAGCACCCAGACTTCACTATACTTAGCCTCCACACTGGTATTGTGCGAGACGGCCAAACCCGAGACCCTTCCCAACTGCCTTTCTTGCCTTCCGAGACGCGCCGTCGCGGCCTTTCGGCCTCGAAGCTCCATGGTGCACGCTGCCCTATGGACTGGCTTGTTCCTGGAGCTGCTGGCGGTTGCTGGCGCGGAGCCTGAAGCGCTGGGACGGATGACAACTGAGCTCCTTGCGGTCTTCGGCGGGGATGTGGCTCTGCTGGTGGAACCGTTGGCACAGTGCGTAAGGTTGGGTCATGAGGCATGTCTTCGCCAGGTGGAATGCGACCGGGATGCTATGGCTGATGAACGGCAGTGTATCATCGCCAAGTCCGCCGACTTGAAGTTGCGGCTATGTCAACTTCCCAGCGAGCCGTCTCTGGACATTTTGGGCAAGGGGACATTTTCCCAGCGCCTGAATTCGTCAGATCTTTTCTCACTCAGATGCATGAGACCATCAGGTGTCTCCGATTGCATCGCTAGCGTGGACTTGGGTCCTACACGCCCCGTCTTTGCCGTCCCGCCAAGGCTATCAGAATGCGCCACAGAACCAGAAATCACCACCACGGCCAGTCTACTGGATGCCACACAAGGACACCACTGGGCTTTTGTGGCGCTAGGGGTAGTGCTGGTAGGAAATCACTGTCTGACTCTCAATGATGGTTACAGCAAGTGATCTTCTTCCTGTTGTGTCCGGCGCATTGGAAGGACCGTTTGAAACGGCGGGTTCTCCGGCGCATCCGACAATATGTGGAGAGGGATACCGGATCACATCGCCATGCGGAACACCATAGCATGGATGTTTTCTCTAATAGCGAAGAGGACCCCCACCGAGGTCAGCCCTCGGATGATGATTCTGTCGGTGGTGGTCTCTCTACTAAGAGTCTTTATGTCTCTACCGAAAGTCACCTGTCTGATCAGGCGACGTTGGATTAGTTCTGCTGACTTGGACGGGGTTTATGAGCCATACATACATGCCAACCTTTATTTGACCAACCCTTGAGGAGTGATGCGTTTCATGGAATCTTAAATATCCCAATAAGATGCAGCTCCAAGCGCACATTGTTGACAACGATGCAGGCTCCCTGATCTCGGTGGCCAGCACCACATTAGGCCTCCCACACACTGCGACCCTAGCCTCGGATGCTGATCGCCCCCCCAACCAGCAGGGGCTCTCAGTCATACCGGCCGCCCTGACACACATCTCGTCTTTCCCCAAGAAAGCTCTCCAAGTTTTCAGCTCTCACGGGCAGAAGGTAAGCGCCGCACTCTTCCTCATGACATTCTGTGAGCTCATTGACAAGGCGGGCAGCAGCGCTGGGGTGGAACTCGATACTGAGGAGCTGCGAAAGGTAGCTGCCGCGATTTTCGGAGAGCTCGCGGGTCCAGTGAGCCAACGCCTAATAGACTGCTTCTCTACGCCGGTTGAGGAGTGCATTGAGTCGTCCGTATGCGACGCCGCCGAGATGTTGAAAGGTCAAACTTGCCGTACGGACCAGACCATAGTGGGCAACCACATAGTGGAATCTTATGTCGGCGGCACTCCCGGGATGAACACCCTTGACTTCGTCGGTAAGGGCAAGGCAGTGAACAGCAGTCGGTATGCGGTGCAGTGCGGGACTACCGCTGGGTTCAATATCTGCCGTGCGAGCTTCCCAATGGATGCGCTGAAGTGGGCAGTACCCACGACTACACCTACACCCACAACTACTCCCTCGACGACCAGTTCTACGACGACCACGACCGCCGTTCCAACCACCTACCCGACGACGTTGAAGCTGCCATCTGGCGTTCTAGCCCGTCCCTACGATGTTACTGATCCCGAAGGCACAAAGAACTTCCTACTGGCTCTTCTCTGCATGGTCGCAGTGATGCTTGTCGGCCCCGCCGTGGCGCTTTGGTACCGCAAGCGGGCACAACCCCGACGCTACAGTCCTACGGCTGTTGAACGTCAGCGAGACACGGAAGCGATGGGCATTTCCTACGTGGGTCAGCAGGCCATTGATGCTGCTGTCGTTGAAGGTGCGTCTACCACTGGTGATTCAGTGCCGTCCGCCCAACAAGAGGTTGCAACAGTTTGACAAGGACTAGGCTTCTATGTGACTGAATGATGAACAACATACATGCCAGAGTACACATTCGCATTTAGGAGCCATCAATCTCTTGGTCTTGCTCGCACATCTCATAGACGTACCTAACAACGGATTAATTGTAATGTTGCTTAACACTTACTTATTCGTGTTGATCTTGGCGTGTGTTCTTGTGGGATACATCGCCTTAAACTCCTCACAAAACGTGAAGAAGTACCATTGGTCCAAACCGAAAATGCGGAGCAGTGGACCCATAGTCTTGGCGCGCACCGCGTCGGCGTGGAGAGACGGATGCTGCCATATATTAACGATCAACAATAAATAGCATCTACCCTATGCTGGAAAAATTGCGTTGCAAGATACTTGAGGAATTGGAAGTGGTGACCTCGGTTCAAAGCCACAAGAATCAAAGCAGAAAAGGCTCGGAAGCCAGTCACGTTTTCAGGCGGGTTCGGCTGCAGAGAGTTGAGGTATGCGTCCAGCGTAGAACCGAGTTTCCGCCGCTTCTTCGGGGGGTTTGCCTGGAAATTAATGAGCGACGGAATCGAGATTGAGTTTGAAGGGAGCTCCTTACGCCTTCTGCAACTGCTGCAAGGGAGTTCCTAGCGTAATCGTTAAGTAAAACCCCTAGAACGGTTCCCTCCACGTCATGTTCTTTAAGGAGAATGTCGTCAGAGACGCACCCTCGTACCTGAGCCACATTCCTGAAGATACCAGGATTCATTAATGCTCCTCTAGCAATCATGATGCCTTGAACGTGTCCTTGACCGCCCTTTTCGTGGTTCAAGAATCCGTGCACGTCGCTTTCAGTCAGGATGTCACCGTTAGCAACCAGAGGGATGTCTAAGGCAAATTAAATGCAGCCTGATTAACATAGACAAAAATCAAATGAGCAATTAATGATTAAAACGTGGTTGAACCCACCATTTGGTAACCTTTCCCTAATCTTTCCAAAAACGGCCCAGAATGCCCGGCGGTTAGGTCGCTGGCTGGTGAACCTAGCGTGGATGGTAATGGCATTGGCCCCGGCGGAGACAAGGCCGAGAATGAAGATAATGGTCTGTTAAGGGTAGAAGCTTATCTCACCTCCTCGATTCTCTCATCGCTGGGAGGTTCGTCGCCATTCTCCTTACCTAAAACTCTCACCTTAGCCGACAAGACCAAATCTGGAAACTTTTCTCGGAGATTAGAAATGATACTAAAGGCTCTTGGGGGATCTTCCAGCAGGTAGGCTCCCATCTTCTTGTTGACACTGAAGGCTTTAGGGCACCCCATATTGATATCAACTGCAGCTACATCTGAAAGAAAATAAATGATTTTAGAAGCGATTTATACCTTCGACAATTATTCTGACAGCCTTTTCGGCATCTTCAGCCGTCGAAACGCCCAGTTGCAGAACTAGATGCGATTTCTCGTGGGGAACAGTGGAGAAAGGTGTGTCGTTCCTCGGGGTTACGAATTCTGGAACGAATGAGCGTTGTCCATGCAGCAGTCGTAGTCCTCACCCTTGATATTGAAATCTGTGTTCCATCTTGCCTTCGCTCCGGCCAGTCTGCAAGCGACCACCTCCTCTGTGAATACCGTATCCGCCCCCAGCGCGCGTACAGCCATTCTCCACCCAAGAAGCGACACACGTACCATTGGGGCTGAGATGAGGCGTACTGCCTTCGGGTTCCACGGCGAATCTAGTCCGGTGGAGCCGAAGAGGTCCCACGCGCGACGAGTTCCTAGAAATTATTTAGAAGGCTATAACCGCGTCCATTGGAATTCGATGAAACATTCTTTAACGACGAATTACAACCCTCAGAGTTGCGTTGTAGTTGTCACTCACGTTCGTACGCACTCCTCTCGTCTGCCATACTTTGTGTAAATGCTCATTTAGAATGACAGACGCGTTGGAGCTGCTGAAGACCCTTCCTGATGACATCGACGACGCACAGCTACAATCAATTCTCTCGTTAGCCGACACAATCCAACCAACAACCCTTGTGGAGTCCGAGGCCGACGTCAAGCGGCTCGTAGTCCACTTAGATCGAGCCATGAACCGAAATCAGTCTCTCAGACTCAAGCATCCAGAAGAGCCAGAGAAATTCATGGACAGCGAGGTGGGTATTATTAATAAGTAGATTTTTTCTTGATCTTAATTCGTAATTGATGTTTTCAACTGAACTTCTCAGATTCAACTGGATGAGGTCATTCTTCGTTGCGCCCAGGTGGCTCCTTACCCATCATTCACCAAAGCCTTCATTGTCAACCAGGTGAGTTGTTAAAGGCTAGCACCACTTCCTCACAGATGGTTTGTTTTTAATATTTTCCAAGGGTTTGGCTACCCTGTGCTCTCTTGTGGCCCATTCTAATACGGACATCCTGATTTCCGTCTTGTCCGTTCTACGAGACATCGTATCCTTCGAAGCAGTAAGTTCTGAGTGTTGAGTTATTACAGCCATCGGAGGTGGAGCCATTCATTGAAGACCTCTTCGATACCTCCATTTTCTTAGTGTTGTCCACGTCACTGGGTGGGTGTAGGAATATTTCGCACGGTCATCCATTTATACGTTCATGATTTAATGCAGATCGCATAAACGAACTCGCCAGTGAAGAGGATTATGAAGCAGTGTCGAACGTGCTGATGATTCTGGAGTCGTTATGCGACCTCGATCCCCGACGCACAGGGGATCTGTTCCCACATGGAATTGTTTCCAAATTCCTGGAGAAGGTTCGCGGCGATGGGAACGCTTCAATGGACGATCATAACACCGTCGCCTTCACAGAGATCGTATCATCCCTTGCACACCACAGCGAAAAGTTCTGTGTGAGTGTTAGTTCCTGCGGTTTCTCTTTCTTTCTCTATATTGCGCTTCCAGTCCCAGCTGTCTTCGTCTGCCGCCGTGACAACCCTTTTGGGAACACTGCACACGTTGTCTACGCTGCCCACCCGTTCCTCAGAAGAGTTAGAGTTCGTGGGGAATTGTTGTGACATCATGGCTCTACTGCTTCAGGTGGGGCTTGTTTCTGCTTCCGGTTTCTTGGAGCGATTTCTTCATAGTGGTCACAGTCTGACGCCGACAAGACGCTGTTTTCTAAAAACCGTGGGGTTCAGGTGTCCTTAAATTTTTTACGGGCACGCGCGTTTGTTACCCCCGTAATGAAGCTGCTTAGCTACGCCACAGAAGGTCGCAAAGACATTTGCTCCCAGCTCGTAGCTGAAGGTGGATTGAAGCCTCTGTTCGGAGTTCTGCTGCGAATCGGTCTGTCGTCCTCCCCTGACGATACTGATCTCGACTTCCACACACTGTCCCTCATCAACCATCTACTGCGACAATTGGCAGATGACGATCGTATTCGCGTGACGGCGAAGTTCCTTGAGAAACACGCGCAGAAAACGCATCGGTAAGCACCACCTACCCACCTACTCACTTTCCGCAGCCTACTCGACATATACCAGGTGTATGATGCGCGGTTGCAGGACGCTGACGATGACGATTTCCTCGTAAAGTGTGATGCGGGCCTGGAGGTGGCCTGCATGGCGGTTACGGTGCTCATGGCACTGACACGTACGGTGCTTGTTGCTTTGGGGTCTTCTCTGACTGCTTTTTAATTTTTAACGTCTCTCCAGATGACGGCAACAGTCTCGTGGTGGACTCGCTTTTTGCAATAATACGCTACAGGGGACTCTCCATTGAGGAACTCGTAGAATGCGTTAATGGTAAAGACACGGTTTTCAGCGTATTTTTCGCTCTAATTGATGTTAATATTTATGCAATATTAATGTTTACTTGATCTAATCTCAGGGTACACCTCATACTTGGAAACTGAATCGGAGGAGAGGACGTCGCGTCAAAAAGAGCTCCTCGATTTCGTCCTGAATTACCAACGGTATATCGAAAAGTTGCACGACTGACCCCTCAACAAACGAGTCAACGGATCGGAGGGCGCCCTCTGTTGTGGCACATCAACGTGCGTTCGTTGACGTGGTCTGAAACCTTATTATCCAACTAACGATTATCATGTGGAATACGTGGCTCCTCCTGTCGTTCGTGTCAATTCCAACGTCTTGGGGTTACGTCGCAGCTGGGCTCAAGAGGCCAGGAAGGCACAGCAAATCCTCCCACAGCAAATCCTCCCACAGTAAATCCTCCCACCACAGCAAATCCTCCCACCACAGCAAATCCCACCACAGCAAGGCGTCGGGCAGCACGGCATCGCCGGCCGATGAGTGCAAATCACTTGTGAGCTGGATTCCTGTGGAGAATTGTATGAAGTGCCAGATGGGGTACGCTCTGTATCCCTGTAATGATACTACCAGCTGTTCAGCAGCCTGCTTCGTACAGAAATCTCCCTGCCACAGCCTTATTGTTGGTCTGTCAGGTGACTCGTGCAAGAAGTGTTTAACGGGCGACAACTTCTACCCATGCAACCTGGACGGCGCCTGCTCGCCTGAGTGCTTCCCACATGCTGAGTGCGAAGCACTCCAGTCTTATATTCATGTTGACGACTGCAGAAAATGTTCTGTGGGATACGCGTACTGGCCCTGCAACGGAAGCGGCAACTGTTCTGATGCATGCTACCCTGCGACAACTCCATCTCCCACTCTCCCTCCCACTCTCCCTCCCACTCTCCCTCCCACTCTCCCTCTCACTCTACCTCCAACTCTCCCTCCCACTCTCCCTCCCACTCTACCTTCCACTCTCCCTCCCACTCTACCTCCCACATTGCCTCCCACATTACCTCCCACATTACCTCCCACTCTTCCTCCGACCACGATAGGAGCTACCTCTACCAATACATGGCAGGTTGATTACGGGTGCATCAAGGGCCAGACTGTGTTTGACGAGCAAATTCTTCGGATCGTACCCATTCCCTACATTGACGTTTGCATTTTGGCCTGTGCCGACGCTTACTCGGAGGGTTGCGTCGCGGTTTCGCTGGAGGTCAAGCAGGGCGGAACAACCGGCGACTGCTACTTGATGCTTAACGACATGAACACAGTGAAACGCTCGGGGTTCCTGTCGGTCAGTTTGTCTTGCGCTTCACCGCCGACGCCCAACCCGCCACCAAAACCAGCCTCAACCGTTTATACGGCTCCTACGTTGGCTCCGGCTTCAACCGTTTATACGGCTCCTACACTGGTACCAGCCTCAACCGTTTATACGGCTCCTACGTTGGCTCCGGCTTCAACCGTTTATACGGCTCCTACGTTGGCTCCGGCTTCAACCGTTTATACAGCTCCTACACTGGTACCAGCCTCAACCGTTTATACGGCTCCTACGTTGGCTCCGGCATCAACTGTTCCGGTCCCCCCCAAGCCGATACTGCCGACCTTGAACCCTGTTATACCGACCCGTGCGCCAGGTCCAGGTCCGGTCCCAACGTTTGGTCCGCAACCTACGTGAGTCGACGTCAGTTTTGTGATTGTGATTCTTTGCAGATCCATGCCGTCGCCCATAACGACGACCCCCACTCCCATCGACCCCATCTGCCTTCTGAAGGACGTCCGCTTCGCCACTACCGACATGAGGCGTGTGAAGGGCGTATCCGTCGAGGAGTGCGTCAAACTCTGCCATGACTCCAGATTCGAGGGCTGTCAAGGCTTGTACTTCGACACCGTCAAAAGGAGCTGTCATCTCACGTCTGACGTCGGTAAACGTGCTGCTAGGCCAGGGGCGCAGGCTGTTGAATTGAGGTGCGCCTACCCCGACGACGACGTCGTGACTCCGCCACCAGCGTCCTCGTCAACGACAACGGCCGCCCCAGGAGGGGGCGGCGGCGGTCCGGTGCTTATCGGCGGCTTGGCGGCAGCCGCTGGCGGCTTCGCCGTCGTGGGCGGTGCGGGAGCGTACTTTTTCTCGCCGGGTGCAGCAGCAGCGCCTGATGTCGTCGACACTACTGCATTTGAGGGAGCTGAGGACACTCGCGATGTCGAGCAAGCCGTCGAAATAAGCAAATCCTTCTTCAGTTGACTTCCACCAAACTCCCCATCTGAGAATGTCTCTCGCATAGATCGCAGAACGAAGTGATAGGTCAAGAGAACAACAAGCAAATAGCAGTCGGTTTGTGTCTTCCCGTCTCCTTAGCAGCACGATTAAGTGCTAGAGTCCTCCTCTTCCAAAAAGTCCAAGTCTGTAGGGTCTGGCATGACGATTGCGTCGTCCTGCACGAGCTGCCCGTCCACGTTGAGGGAGCCTCTGAGCTTTTCCAAAATGGACTCTGGCACCTCTTCTCGGGTGTTGGCGAAGTTCAACTTGGCCCCATGCCTCTCTAAAACCAACAGCGCAGGGTGGAGAGTCGTCAGTAGGGCCTTTCCAGCAGTGATGATGGTCTCTTGCTTGTGCATTCTTTCACGGATTATGAAGGGGTTCGTGAGAATACCAGTCATAGTCCTTTCGCCGTAAAAGTCTACGAGATTAGGGTCGCCCCCATGATCCAGCAGCTCACTGCCTGTGGTCAGGTGCTGCTCGATGAACGCCACGTGCACCGGGGTGTACTTCTGGTGGTTGTACTGGTTAGGATCCAGGCCGCGCTCCAACAAGTAGTGTACGAGTCCAGGGTTGTTGCTAAGTACAGCCCAGTGAAGGCCTGTATTCCCGTGCCGATCGACCACGTGCTCGGTGACGAAGTGGTTGAGGTAGTGCGACACTAAACGAGTGTGCCCCCTCTTGCACTCCTCGAAGTACATCGTGATGGTGAATTCCTCATCTGACCAGTCCGACCTGGTGATTGCGCACCGCAGAAGCGCAAAGAAGAGCGAACACACTCCACACAGGACGCCTACAAAATACAAGCTGAAGGCCCAAAGGGTAACAGCGTTGATGCCAGGGTACGAGCAGATGCCTTCCTGCTCAAAGGACACCTTGAAGACGTCGAAAATACCAGAGCAGTTCATGTCTGCAATATCGATCCCCGCGAGTGCCTCAGACGAAAGCGAGCGGTTGAACCACATCGCCGCCGTTTCCAGCCATTCCAGACCAAGCATAATGTCTTCCTTCACTCTCAGGTGATTGTTGGTGTGAGGGGTCCGGACTTCACACTTACTGCCATCAGGCCTGCATCTTTTCACTCCCAATGATCTCACGCCTGGCCTTGGCAGTTGAAATAGGGCTTGTCTTGGATCTCCCCGTTGTGCTCAATCGTCTTAGCCTCGCCGAAGTACAGCTTTTCCACATCGTATATATCAGCCCATGCCTCTCTGTACGCGCGAGGGAATAGCCAATTGTTCATGTCTGGATACCGCTTGTAGTATAGCATGTCTCCCATGAAAGTGGTGCTCAGCCCCTGAAGCAACGATTTCGGCACCGTCTCGCACGCCCCATCATGGAACGCTGCGGTTCGACTGGAACACAGCTTGCGGTTACCAGACGGGAGGTCCAGGTAGAAGTCTGACTCGTCGCTCGGACACAGCTGCACAGGAGGCCAGTGAGCACGTCCAGAGCTCGCTAGCGCCTTTCCAGCGTAGAGCATGTGTACCGAGTGGTTCAGATGTAGGAAGCCCCTGTCAGAGGACGAGTACTTCTGAAGGCGGAATTGCCTCATCACGGGCACATTAGGTACGTCCGGCTTAGATTGCGACCACATGTAGATGCGAGTCCAAAACTCGCTCGCCTGGTCCACAAACTTTGCAGGGCCGAACGTATTAAAGGTGGCTGGACTGGGGGCGTTCAAGCTCAAGTCTGTCTGCGTATTTGGCATCGCCGCATGCTTACGAATCCCACCACCCTCGTTCTCCATGCCTCTGCGACATTCTCTGTCCAACTGTTGGACATCACAAAGGAATCGCGACTGATGTCTCGAGCACCGAACTGTCCATGGGTACCGAAGTCAATGAACATGGCGTTCCGACCACACCAGTCCGGATGAGCCCCTCGCCAGTTCATGTCCCAGCGAGGCTTCCCCGCTACTTGTTCTGAGTTGTTGTAGCACCTAAGGCGGTAGTTGTAAAACTTTTCGCCCCATCTATAATCGAAACCGGCCTGTACCTTTGGTATATTTGTGATGCGAGCGGTCTCTTGGAAGTGGGCGACGTGCTCTAGCACGTCACGCACTCCAGGAATGAGCAGTAGTTCATCTGGTTCGTTGTGCAGCACCAGCGCTTCCCAATTGCCTTTCGGCCATCGCGACTGGCAGAAAGACCGGAGATTGCTAACAATTTCCCGGTCCATCCGAATGAGCATGTGGTGCCGGAAACCGGCTGCCGGCAGGCCGTACTCGTGCTGATCTATGAAGCGGAACCGGCGGTTCACGAGGCCCCTGTGACACAGCTCACGCGGGTCTAGGGAGTGGGAGCTGTGCTGCTTCAATCCGAACATCATCAGCGGTCCGGGTCCATAGTCGTAAAACCACCTCCGAGCATTGCGTGCCATACGCTCTAGCTGGGAAAAATCGTATTCGAGTACATCCCAGACGTTCCGGTACTGCTCCTTATCCAGTGTTTGAGCTTCTTCCTCCGTTAGGCCATAAGAAGCATTGAACTGCAATTCATGTGCAAGAATATCGTAGTGGTCCTTGATCGGACCTTCGAATTGCAGGAGGTTTATGAACTTGCCGTCTCCTACCACGCAAGTGTCGTAGAACTCCTGACGCCAGTCTTCGCCGATGTACAGGAGGGCACGGTTTATGGCGTCGAAGTTGCTGGAGAACCCGTCGTCGTGATTCGGGCTGCTCGGCGGCTCGCAAGACGACTCTCCCACCATCCCGATTACTAGACCGGAAAGGAAAATGAAAACCACACCGAAGACGCCGCTTACAGCCACTGACGAATGAAGGCGTTTGCTGACGGTTTTCTGGTTTTTGAGAAGTGTTGTGCGCACGTCGCCGTCGTCCTGGACTAGCTCACGCTCATTCCGTAGAATGCGATACGCGGCCCAGACCCAGGTTCCTATGAGGAACACTACCACAACCAGCACTGCGAGGTCGGTAAGCAGCACCAATGACCACAACCCCCAGTTCACGAAGCGCTCTGAGGAGTACATGCTGGGGATGCGTGTCGAGAACTCCATGGTGGCGTTGAGGAGGCTTCGCAGCTCAGCGTTCTTGCGTTTCAGTGAAGTTACCCACTCGGAGTAGCTCTCCATCCACACGTCCTTACTCTCCAGAAAGCGGCCGACAGCGTTGGAAATCTCCATAACCGGCGGGAGCTTGCTCTCCGTGGCGCGCTCATAGCCCAAGGAGTTCGTGTAGCTCTCCTGGCCCGGGACTCCACTGAACTTGCAAGCATACGGATTGAAGAGGTAGGGCCGCTCCCAGAGGGGAACAAAATTCTGCTCACGTGAGGTCACGTCCCATGTGTTCTCAGCGAACGAGTCAAAGACAGGAGGAGACGCGCTACAATCCTGTGCGACTTGCTTGCCGGTGACGTCGAATTGAGGCCATGGCTTGGGTATCGACCCGCGTTCGACACGACTGATCCAGGAGCCGTCGCTGAGCAGCACCTCCATGGCGAAGGCCATCTCGTCGTGCATAGGGCCTTTTAGGATGTTGCCAGCGTCGTATTTTACCATTGGGGCCCCACGCCACGACCAGAGGTTGTAGGGCTGGCAAGCTTGAGGGGCGTCAGGGCACTGATCCAAGTCATACTGCACAGTGACGTCAACGGTGTTTCGCCACTTGTCGCCTTGCCGAGGGTCACTCGCCATCAAAAAGTACTTCTCTTTGAACAGCATCCCGAACGCCCAGTTGTAGGGAAGACGGTCGCTATCATCGATAGTGGCCGCTTCGAAGTTGGCAGTCGGATTAGGAAGGTCTCCAAGACGCGCGCGCCGCCAAACGTCCAGCCCGTTCAGAATCTTATTCATGGGCAGCCCACGGTAACCCTTCCAAGTTGTAAAAATCTTGTTGCTGGAGTCCTCTGCGAGGGACGCAGCAGTGCCGTCCACTCCAGGTTCAAAAATTCGGATGCCTCCAACTCGATCAGGATCCTCGCGTGTCACATTCCACGGAGAAAGCAGCACCCCTCTGAAATCTGTGCTCTTCTCCAGGAGAAATTCTGTACGTTCTTCTACAGTTCTGATGGCCTCAGAGAAGGTGTTAATTCCGGTCCACGCGGTATCTGTCTCGCGGTAGCCCGCGAGATCCAGGCCGAGAGCGCGATGAGGACATGTGTTCACAGTGTCCTCCGCTCTGGACGCGCTATTGTACGTTAAAGCGAACACATCCAAGCAAGAAGCCAACGAGACGCTGGTGAATACAAGTATGAAGGCCACCACAACCGGCATCAGCATGATGCTAAGGAGGCGAGCGGAGCGCGCCGAAAACGTTTGAGGGGGAATCACCGAGCTCATGATGGCGACCGCCCCCACAAGGCTCATGGTCAAGAATACTAAAACGGCTAGCACTGCCCATCGCGCACTGAACATGCTCTGGAAGGCGTCTCCCATGGACTTCCAGAAACCGGAATCGTACACTTTCGTGGTCGGAGTGACAAGGAGCCTGCTTAAGCCAACCGTCTAGACCTCACGAGGCAACAATGTGAAATACGCTGTCAGGGGGCTCCACGATTTCGTTTTTCCCCGACACATGAGATTGCCATCGACCACAGTCCTTTTCGAAGGCCTCGTAATGGAAGTACATACACAACTCGAAGTCGGGTCCTTCAAGCTGTGTACATCCGTCAGTGATGGGCTCGTAGTCCGTTCGGAGGCACTCAAGCAGCGGACCTGACTCCAAAAAAACATCACACACGGGCTCCGTGTGGTTCCATGTTAGGGGTCTCCGATCCTCTCTCTCATGCTCTTCTTTGACCCACTCTGGGTGCTCACAATCGGGGTGCACCACTTGACTCCACGCGACAAAAAAAAAGGGTACGTATGAGTGCATACGTGCGAATAGTGGGTTTTACGAGGCACGACACAAAACAGGGCAGCGAACGCTGTATTTAACCTTTGCACCCCGATGCACATTTCGATTCTGACCGTCTTGTGAGTTCGGGGACTCGTGACCACCAGGATCGCCGCTTGCTGGGCCCGGTTCAGCATCCAGGTGTCATTTGAGCCTGACATGGTTTTCAGATCTACATACGACGAGCCAGTGTACTTCACAGGCGCGGTCAGGACCGATGTTAGCACTAATCTGGCGACGGCTGTGGCCGCTCCTCTGTCTGACACAACTGCACGTGTGGTGAAGTTTCGCGTAGCGCCGGGATGTCCTGTGGAGGAACCTTCTGACAGCTCAGGAGTTACACTACTCATCGGCTCGCTTGGAGGGTGGGCTGGAGGCTATATCCAAGAAGATGTGTTGCAAACTGTACTCTTCGCAAGACACGAGGTTTCTGCCGTAGATATTAACCTGGCGGCCGCCACGTCAGTCACAAAGACGGTATGTGCCGTTTGCGGTTCCGAACCCAGATTCTGCCTATTGCCGACGTGACCGGAGCCAGTGGCGACCGAGAGCTGTTCAGCAGGCCTCCCGTTGTTTTTCTGCAAACACAGTACAGAGTGGACGACTTTGAAAATGGGGTCCTCCAGGAGCCGCTGTATGATATTCAAATCTTCCAAGTAACCTCCACTGAGGTGGAGGCGGGTATTTTCGCAAGTCATGGTGCTCCCCGAAGAAGCTCGATCATTGTTGGACTCATGGCCGTGCCTGATGGAGACTTCACGTGGGCCAACGGTCTGCAGTCGACAGCACTACGGGCTGATCCCGACGGTCAAACCGGCATTCCATTCCCCAAACTTCCAGACATGGAACATTCTGGCAATTGCGGCTTCCCACTCATGTTGTTCAACCTGGTTCAGAGAGCTGACGCTTCAACTTCTAGTTTTAGGGGTGAGTGGATTTTTTGGACTGAATGCAGCTCTTCAATCCGAATGCGCTTTCTCTCCGACCACCACGTCGACAAGCACAACAAGCGCAACAAATACGACACGTACAACAAATACAACAACAAGCACCACGACAAGCACCACGACAGGCGCTACGACAAGCACTACGACAAGCACTACGACAACCACTACAACAAGCACTACAACAAGCACTACAACAAGCACTACAACAAGCACTACAACAAGCAATTCAACAAGCACCACTACCCCGCCACCCATCGTCGCATTTGCCGCGTTTTCGCCCAGTCCGGCAGTCCCCTGCTTCAACTCTGAGTACCAGTTGTTTGCCCGCGAGTGCGGAGAGCCTGCGCAGTCCGTCTTCACTTCCGGCGCCAACGTTCTCGCGTTCCAGTCGACAGCATGCGTAGCGGAGACGCGAGACAGTCTGTTCTCAGAGGCCGATTCAGTTGACGTAGAGGAGGCCAGCGACTATGGGCTGTTGGGTCCGTGGCTGCTCGGTACTCTAATACCCGTGTTGATCATTGGAGCAGCGATAATCTACCTATGCGTCTACTGGAGGTTCCATAGGAAGTCACCGCCGACAGAACCCATATCGGACGTTGAAACTTTGTGGTCACAGGACAGCCTTGAACTGGAACCTAGGGCTTCTTGGTCCGAACCTTCCAACGACTTCCTCTTGAAGACAGTGACCAGCCAAGCAAATCCAAGGCCGCCCAGGCCAGGCAGCCAAGCGCAACCTAGACCACCAAGACAGGGCAGCAGTCTGTAGCCACCAGAGGCCCTCAACACCAGAGGCCCTCAACACCAGAGGCCCTCAACACCAGAGGCCCTCATTGGTGGATTGTTCGCGAGCCCAAGTGGCGTCATACACCGATGCCGCTACATCTGAGCGGCACAAGAGGATCGGGGAACCTATTATCGTCCAGGAAAATCCTTGTTCACTAAACATACATGTTGCTATTAATTCGGGTCACTACGGACGACCCACGCCGGGTAGCTCCACTCCCCTAAGAGGGTAGATGCCCTAAGAGGTAGAACCACGTGATTACGCGTCAATTAGAACATGAGATCAGACCCCACTCCCCTCCAAGGTAGCCGTCGTAATAGCACATTGTGAATGAGATTTTTGAGTGTGGCGTTTATTGTGACAGTCTGCTCTCGAGTAGCTCGGTGTCGCGACAGCTTGCAAAGAGGCGTCGGCTACAGGCCTGTGTGCGCTACTAAGCACTTCTGTGGCGCTAGTCGCTGGGTAAAAATGCCCAGTGTGGACGTTTGCGTGGACAATTGTAGACGGTCACGTAAATGCGAGTACGTCACGTGGGATCCTGCCAAGCGACGGTGCAGGCTTTTCGGCTCCCACGTGAAAGCAGTTCGAAACCACCGCTACATTTCCGTTGACATGCGCTGTGCTCACCCTGGTGTACCTGATCAGTGAGTCTCGATCATTCTTCTAATGCAGTCCTTGCGTACGGCGGCAACACATTACAGGCTGTGACCTCCGGGTGGAGCGGACCGACACGGCGTGGACGTGCTGGGAAAGTTGTTTGAGATTGAAGGCCTGTAAGGCTTTCAACTGGGATCCGCGGTATCGTCGCTGCAGACTCATGAAGAACATTAGACGTGTTTCCACTTCGAAGTTCCACTATTCTGGGAAGAAGGAATGTTTCCTCACCTACCCCGTCTACTCTACAACCACAACGACACCGTGGACAACACAAGAGTCGACTTTTGCGACGATACGAGAGTCGACGTGGCCGATTAGAACGACTCCAGAGTCGACGTGGCCGATTAGAACGACTACCACAACGACTCGTACGCCCTGCCCCACGTGGCCGATTAGAACGACTACCACAACGACTCGTACGCCCTGCGTGGATACGGGTTTGCCTACTTTGCCAGTAATTCCTACCTTCCCCAACCTTCCTACTCTGCCGCCCCTTCCGGAGCTTCCGGAGATTGATCCTGTGCGCCCTTGTCAAGGGTTGGATTGCGGTCATTGATTGACCTGAGTGACTTTAGAGCTTCGGTTGGGCTCAGTGACTTTAGAGCTTGTAATGCTGTGCGTGTAAAATGATATTCTTTTAATGTCGCTTCTGGGAGGGTGCAACGCTTCTTCTACCACAGGGTCGATATGACGACATGAGATCAGACCCCACTCCCCTTCGCGGTAGCCGAGCACATTGTGAATTGTGAATGACACTTTGAGTGCGGCGTTTACTGTGATACTCTGCTCTCGTTACACAGACATGAATGTCTCGAGCAGCATTTGAATTCTAATGGAACGGCTCTCGAAATTCCATACTGTCGGTGTCAATCTTGCTGAGATTCAATTCAATTGAAAGAGTCAGTCAGACACGAATGCTACTCAATTCAACCCGTTCCCCGATCTTCGACATTCTAGATGTTTCCATCTGTCAACGACTTTTTTCTTCCTTACCGTAGTGCTCCTCAAGGTAAGCAGCAACACCGACGGCCGTAGGCTTCATGGCGGCCTTGCCCTTCCTCCAGTTCGCCGGACACACCTCACCGTGCTCCTCTGTGAATTGCTGAGCGTCAACAATCCTCAGCACCTCTTTCACAGACCTTCCCAGAGGCAAATCGTTGATGATAGTAGAGCGAACGATTCCCTCCTTGTCAATGATAAAGGTTCCCCTAAGAGCGATGCCGCCTTCAAGAAGAACGCCATAGCTTTTGGCGATGCTCTTGTCAACGTCCGCAATTAGAGGAAACTGCACATTCCCGATGCCACCCTTCTCTACGGGCGTGCTCTTCCAGGCAAAATGCACAAAGGTGGAGTCGATCGACACTCCGAGAACCTCGACGCCCCTCTGTCGGAACTTCTCAAGAGCCTTATCGAAGGCAATGATCTCAGAGGGACACACAAATGTGAAGTCGAAAGGCCAGAAAAAAAGCACGACATGCTTGCCCTTGCAGTCACTGAGCGAGACCTGCTTGAAGCTGCCGTTGGGCATCACAGCTTCGGCAGTGAACGCTGGGGCAGGGCGAGTTACAAGAGAAACCATTTCTCCAATTAATTTATCATGAGTCCCGATTAATAATACATGAGTACAGCACCTATACACATAAAACCCTAGTCGCTTTCTCTTCGTTTGAGCATCAGAACTCCAGTGACGAAGGCCACCATTCCAACGAGCAACACGCAAGCCACAACTGCCGAGTCGAATGGTTCCGACCTTGAGGCAGTGCCATCAGTTGTGGTCGACGTTGTGATTGGTGCCTCGCATGGACAGTAGCCATAACAAAGGGATGCGTCAATCAGGTCACAGACGTGTAAGTCGCAATCAGAATTCCCCAGACTAACGCCTGGGAAATCGAACATCTCCAGCTTCTCTGATAGAAAGATGCAGAGCCCAGTGTACCACCTATAATAAAACAAATCGCACTCGGCGTCTTTCTGGCACGACTCCTCGCATTCATAAGGAGAGATGTTGAGAAGTGCCTTTCGGACAGTCCCATCCTCAAGAGAGACAGCCTTGCCATGTATCATACACTCGGATCCGCAGTATTGAGCTCCAGAAATAGCTCCTTCAAGCGTGTCTGTACTTGTCCTGCTCGAGAACAGCCAGCATTGTCTGTCTGAAGCGACGAATGACCAGTAGAGACACTTCTCCATCGTTTGGCACGTTTCCCTGCACACCCGGAAGTTGGCGCTCATCCCTAATTCCAGCAGCGTACCACCCACAAATCGATTGTCCTGCTCGCAAGGACACCACTTGGGACCTGAACTGCTGCCGGGCGCCGGTGTTGAGGGACCATTGGGGTTCTCATGCAGAAAACACGTTGAGCTCTTCTCGGTGAATTGGAACGCGTTGCATTTCTCGACCAATTGGCATATCTGCTGACACGAAACATATGACGTGACTCCCAGTAATAGGGACAACGGGGGGTCTGTGAGAGCAGTCTCCTGGTTGTAGCAGTCGTTGGTGGGAGACGGAGGTTCGCCGACCAATGGAGGTTGGTCTTGGGCGAACCCTACGTCGGTGTGAATTGAAATCAACAGTGACAAGTGAAGAACTGCGAATGGGAACATTTAGGTTCCAATAGAAAGCCTCAAGTGGATATGACCAATTCCACCGCTTCATTTCTCTGCGAGAAAGCACAATATACATTTTCAGATGTCTCAGTGGACAGCGTACTACACGGCTGAGGGGAAGCCGTACTACCATAACCACTTCACCGACGCGACACAGTGGACCAAGCCTGACGACATGTCCGACGGCGTGCCTGCTCCAGAGGTGGTGGGGAAGCCTACCGAGATGCCTGAGGTGCTGGGGGGAATCATTGCGCCGCCAGCCCCGATAAAGGTTAGTGTATGGACCGGGCAGAACGCAGCTCTTCTACTTCTGGGACGTTTCCTGGGTAGCCAGTCTTTTTGATACCACAACAACTGAGGTATCGCAGCGCGTTCTGGTGGCTGCTCTTCCTTACGTCATGAAGGAGAGCACCACACCGATGTATGAGAAACCGGATCTCTGGGGGCCTTTCTGGCTGTGCGAGACGGCCTCCATCCTCCTGTTCTTCTGCAGCAACTTAAACCGGTACCTCAACGACCACGTAGCGGCGGCGCTGTTCCGAACGGAGATACTATCGCACGTCGTAGTGTTTTGTTTCTGGGGATTCACTTCGGTAGCCGCATATTTAGGTGGCGTGCTTGTCAATCACCAGAACGATTCTGCTGAATCCACTCCAGTGCCCAGCCTCTTCACATTCCTCGCTATCACCGGCTACGCTATGGTCTGGACGCTCCCCTTCGCGATCGTGGCGGCGTTTCCCATCGGCTGGCTACGCAATTTTCTCGCGTTCGTGTTGGCGTGCCTAGCTGCGGTATCTGTCATCCGAAGTGTCACGCGGGGAAGTGACTTCGCAGCTCTGCCGAGAATGTCCCAGATCTCCACGCTCGTCTTATGTACTGGAGTGTTTGCTTATTTCATGTGCTTGCCTGCGGCGTTCTATTCTGGATGAATCGCCTGCAGTTTGACAATGCCACCTAAGGGTCTTTATACAACAAATTGCAGAATCAAAATGCGTCTTCTATCATTGCTAATTTCTGTCGCATTGGCTTCGCAGACCAAAGACGCCGAGCCTGCCGACTTTCAGTTGGCATTCCCTAGATCTGGTGGGTTACTAACCCTTCACAACCCCGTGGTGGGGGACTCTCTCGAAATCTCGCTTGTGAGCAACATCACTACGGGGTACGACTGGGAAGTTTCGAGTGCGAGGCAAGTCAAGTTGATCAGCCAAAACTACATCGAGAAACCTACGAAGATGAAGGGTGCTCCTGGCACTAGTGTTTTCCGTTTCGACCTGGAGGAGGAGCCTGCGGACGGCGAGCAGCTCATCAAGCTAGTCTACAAGCGATCCTGGACTGACGACATCGTTGCAGAGGCCCTCGTTGAGGTGCTGATGGACTGAGTGTTCAAATGGGTGGTCAATCCTTGACTTAACGCACATGAGTGACACGCACTGGTGTCTGTTTCGACTCCGAAGAATTGACGATTTATGTCGCTCGTCTGCAGTATCAGTGGCGAGTGTCCCCAGGAACCAGTTTTGGTTCCCAGAACAGGCCTCGTCTACGAAAAACGACTACTCAGGCAGTATCTGGAGGAAAATAACGGGCTTTGCCCCTCTACGGGTGACCCCATGGACATCGCGGACGCCATAGCTGTAAACGTCGACCCCGTTGTCAGACCGAGGCCCCCGAAAGCAGCCTCAGTCGGAGGGCTCCTGGGGCTTCTCCAGAATGAGTGGGACACTCTTATGCAGGAAACGTTCGTTCTACGCCAGCACCTAGACCAAATTCGCAGCCAGCTCTCGCAGTCACTCTACCAACATGAGGCGGCTTGTCGAGTAATCGCTCGCTTGCAGCGGGAGAAGGATGCGTTGCAGGCACAGTCTGCCGCCCTCCAGCAAGAAGTGGCTTCTCTGAAGAACATGGGATTCACTCCCAGTGAGCAGGGTTTGCCTGAGACGTTCCTCCAAGAGATAGAGGCCTCCTCCGTCAAGCTAACTCAATCTCGCCGGAGTCGTGGCATACAAGACGTCTGTCCGCGGTCCAAGTGGGCGAAGATCGAAAGTGGAGGCCGGTTTCAAACCCACCAGGCAGCTGCCAGCGTGTGCGGGGTAACCAGCGTGAAGGTCGTTCTGAACGAGAGCATCTCGGCCTCGCCAGTGTCTCTGTCAAGCGGGAGAGACGGATCTGCGACGCTCTTCGACCTCAATGAACGACAGGTAATCGCCTCGCTTATCGGACACACCAGAGCAGCATCAGAGGTAGTAGTACACTCAAAGCTGCCTATCGTGGCGACCGGATCCGCAGATAGGACGATTCGCGTCTGGTCTGGCAGGAAAACTCAGATGGGGAAAATGTCATTCAAATCAAGCCATGTCCTCCGTACCCACATCGGCGAGATTCTGTCCCTCGATCTGCACACGCTCGGCTCGCTCCTGCTTAGCAGCGCGGCCGATCGCACAATGTCTATCCATGATCTGGACAGTGGTGCATTGTACAAGGTCTACAAAGGCCTGGGATTCAACTACAACCGGGTGCAGGTCCACCCTGACGGAGTGATATTCGGGGCAGCCAGCCAGGGAGGCACTTTGGATATATGGGACATCCGAGAGGCCATATGCAAAGCCAAGCTGGAAGCGGACGCGGCAGTGGTGGATCTGGACTTCAGCCAAAACGGGTACTACCTCGCGTCCGGTGACGTCGCTGGCAATGTTAAGATCTGGGACCTCCGCAAGAGCAGCGTTGTACAGAGCCTGGCACTGGGACAACCAGTCTCCGGCGTCAGCTTCGACTACAGTGGGCAGTACCTAGCTGCCTCCGCGGCTGAAGGCATCGTTAAAATCTACAACTACGAAACGAAGCACCTCCTGTCTGAAGTCAACGAGATTCACCTCGGCTCCAACCCTTGCAGAGTGGGCTGGGGTCCTCGGGCCCAGTGGCTCCTCGCGGGATCTGCAGCCGACTCTGCCGTAGAGCTGTGGAGACCTGAGTGTGAAGCTGGTGCAAGCCAATGGCTTGAATAATTCTGATTACTGAATCTTTATGTGGAACCCTGTTCGAAATCTCCGCTTTGCTTGGAATGCACGGCCGTACATGTGGCGCTACATTCTATTAACCAAGACCATTACAATGTTGTCGATGACAATAGTTGTGATGTGCCTGGCCACTATTTTGATAGACCCGTCATCTTTCACAGACCACAGGTGAGTTCCCAAACGCTCTGCAACCAGCTGCAACTATCAGGACATATCGTCCCTCTCCAGCCTCACAACAGCAGTCACTGCCTCTACCGCCGTGATGGCTTTCAACAGTATGTTGTGTTACCTCCTGATGAACAAGTTCGTGAACATCACACAACCGGAGATAATGCACACAGGCCGCGTGGGAAGGTACATTGGGTGCATGATCAAGTATATACCGTGGGCCATAGTCCTCGCACTCATTCTGGCGGTCAGCCTCTCAGGAGGGCTAGGCATCATGCTCATTTTTGAGAGAACGTACGACATGGGTTCCTTAAACGACAGATGCCGTGAATCCTACAATGAAGCGGGCGCGATAGCTGTTGAGAATTGTCGGGCCTACTTTTCTGCTTGCGAGATCAACAATGACAAAATGAAGCAGTGCAGCAGTCCAGACTTCCAAGCGAAGCTGGAGTTCTGGTACTACCAAGTTCAGTATAGCCGCCCCCAGGAGATGTGCTTCGAGTATGACGCTGCCATCATTCCTGATGGGGCGTGTTCTGTGTCGCAGGAGCAATGCACGTTTTCCCCTGCGCGCTCATCACGGCTGTTTTGGGTTTACTCGGCTCTGCTCTCCTCACTGGTCACCCTGCTGAGTTTGATCGGCACGGTCTACGTTTTCATAATCTACGACACTCCAGCAGAAATATTCCTCTATCAGCCTGGATACGAATCACAGCACTTGGTATTCGTGGTAATGCGACGATTGGGGTTTTGGGCCAACTGAAGCACCTCTGTAGTATGCAAAGATAATTCAACGAAGCCTATTCTTCCCGCGAGGTTAGAACGCAGGCCTGCATGAGGCTCATGTGGATGGTTCCAGAAACCCGGCTGACTTTGTCGCAATTTGGGCTCTGAAGTCGGCGGAAACTGCCATTCTTTGCCTGCCGTATGGCAGTAAGGAGATTTCTGCCTACTGCACCAGCAACGCGGCGGTGGTCGCCCACCCGCCAACAGCTCTGTTGGTGTAGTGTGTGTCTCAGACTCACCTCTGTCGGATACTATGGAGCCAGTGGCACCCCACACGGAGGAGACGAAACTGGTCGAGGTCCTGTGAATAATTTCGTGATCATACATCTCACAAATCAATCTGAACGATGGAAGACAACAGGGGTAGCTGAACCGATTTGTTCCCCAAAACAGCGCACCCATCACCACCAACAAAATCTGCACTGATCTTGTGGAGTGACTTCTTCTGTGTCTTGTATGGTTGCTTGTACGAACTCGTGTTGGAGTTCTTATTTAGTTCGTGGTTGAACTCTTTGCTACCGAAGTGTTCGACAGCTTGATCTTTCTCTGACGAGGTTAGTCAGAATGGTGCCTGGCGTTGAACACTTGGCCATGAAGACATACTCAAGAGACCAGAAGGTCGGTCTCTACGGGTAAAGCCGATATCGAGTCTGACACCTTCTCGTGGTAACAGCGAGTTCAGGTTTCCTCAATAGTTGGAGAATTGCCTTGACATGTAAGTTGCTCCTGGAGTTCCTTAATGCTCTTCTCGATCTGAGTGAGCCTATCCGATTGAGCGTCGTCGGGTCGGGCTGCTTGTGCTGATGGTCGTTCGGTCTGGCGAGTAGTGACCGAGGGTACGGTTCTCCGTCCGTGACTTTTTAAGGGGTTGTCGGCTTCAGCGGTTCTAGCTCTGGACAGTCGGCTGGATGCACCAGCAGTCTCGCACCTCCTATTAAACTCTCTTCTTGTCTTCAACATGTGAGTTCGAGTAACCCAGTCTCAAAGGTATCTGATTGCTCAGATAAAGGCAATTCTTGTATCCGACTTCCCAATCAACCCTATGAGGATATGGTAGATCAGGTGACACTGATCTCGTACAATGAGCTTTTCACTGTGTGGATCTCACTTGATGGTACGAGCATTGCCGCTATGTTTCGGCCTACTGACCAAATGTCAAGTAGAAGAGGGACGTGGGTCTTTGCCGCAGAATCGGGCTCTGAGGCGTGGGTCCAAGGCGTCCCATGATGTCTGATTGCAGATAGATGTCCAAGTAGTCGGTTTTTTGGCCAGATTGGTTGTGGGTAGAGGGCCAATTTCCACAGCTGAGGGGGCTTTCGTTTCCAGAGTGTTGAGCTGCGTCTTTACCTGTTTTCCGCCGCCATGTGCGTAAGCGTGTAAAAAATCGTCAGTGTGGCATGCGTGTTCTTCGTAATGGCGGGGAGGGTCCCGCGTAGTTATGAAAGAATAAGGAGATCCTTTCGATCTCATACAGAAGTCCACAGAAGGCTCATCACGAATAGCCAGCAAAGGACGTATACGAGCCTCCGCTGACCTGTAGGCGGTAGTGATTGAAAGCCTGAGTAGAGGTCATCCCATTGCTCATCATGAATGAAGCGCAGACCATAATCCCAATGTCGCCTTGGACGAAAGAAAGATACAAACACACATCGTTCCTCTGTGTCATCTGCGACAGAGTCAGAACTCCCCTCAGGGATGGCAGACGGGGAACGAATAATTCTGATTATATCCGCGTCAATATGCTTTCCAACGGTGTGACAACGAACTCGACAGCCGCACACGTCATTATGGCTTCGATTATGCCGGCGGCAGTTGCGACATCCGACATCTGTGATGCCCCCGCCAGGTCCAAGTCTATGAAAAAGGTCTCGGCGTTGCTTCTCACCCCGTCGGCATCGACAATTCAGCCCTTCATTCCTAACCGTGGACGAAAACTTACTCTCGCAGGCCAACTCCGCCAAGCTATCAAAGGCCGCAAGCCAAAGTCAACTGTTAACCATGATGAGGTTGTTGCTTTCCTTTACAATGAAGAAGATCGGTTTACTGTAGTTCGACATAAGACCAGCGACGGCGACTGGATTGAGCGCTTGTGTGCCGCCTCTCCATCTACACCAGCGATCAGGGCGGCCCTCAAGCTGCCATATGACTATGATGAAACCGATGGAACCTATCTGGTGCCTCACAACCGTGGCCTCCGGAAATGCCCCAGCGCTATCACTCCAGTACATATTGGGACAGCAGCTTGCGCCCTGCACCAGCTGCACCAAAGAGGTTGGGTTCACAGGAGTATCTCTTTAGAGAATCTAGGGGAGGATACGACGGAGTTGGGGAAGTCGCTTACACTTCACAACTTCGAGAACTCCGCGCGCAGTTCAGGCGCAGCAGCTCGGCTCACCGACCAGTGGATGCTGGGGTTGGCCCTTTGCGCCTACGCTGGAATCAACATCTCCCATTGCATCGACAGTGCGCTTCCAAACAACAAACAGGACAAGATGTTCCAGGAGGACCGCAACGTCAACAGTCTGTTTACCGTGTGCTCACCTAAATTTATCGAAGAGGTGTCTCAATCCATTAGGAAGATCCTCCTTCGCGGCATCATCGGCGACGATTTCCACTCGAGAGATTTCGACGCCATCAAGGCAGATATTGGAGGTGAGCTCTAATGTCCTAGTACTCTATTATTCGTTTTTCAGCCGATTTAATCAATGTGCTTGACTCAGGAACTCGTATAACTTTGCAGTCCATGACCAACGAGTTTTCGCTGCATGAAATCCGACGCAAGGCCCGAAGTCAGAATCACCCTCTTTTGAAAACGTTCGACATCTCGTTGAAGAGTGCGTCAAACAGCATTGGTGAGGTTCTTCATCCCTATTGACGCAGTTCTTTTGGGGACGAGACCCCGACCTGGCTTCTGGTGCAATCATTGGTCTCGAGACCACCAACGCTACTTCCTTAGAGCGCTGATTGACCTGTTTGGCTGCGAGTATACTTTGGATAAGTTTCGGCCTAGCTACGAAGGGAGCGAGGATTGGCCTACCCCGTCTGCCTCTCCGTCGGCAGCTTCGGGCGATGAAAGCTTATCTGCGAGGAGTTCCGCTGGGCTGAAGTTCCTTGCCGACGAGCCTTCGAGGAAAAGCTTATCTGCGAGGCGTTCCGCTGGGCTGAAGTTCCTAACCGACGAGCCTGCGAGGAATCGTGTTCTGCGCCCCGTGTCTATGATACGTAGGCCGGACACTGCGGCTTCACCTACGGCATGGAACTGGGTCAAGAGTCCCACAATCTTACATACTACTTATGAAAAGGGTTTGGCAGTGCATTCACCAGAAACGGAATCTCAATACTCATTTGGGACGCCACCTGTCGCGGCTGATGAGGACTCGTACGACTACGCATTACCCTATGAGTCGGTTTCCCGAACGATCTGCGACAAAGGTTCTGTTTCACCGCTGGTTGCTGGAATTTCACAAATCGCGGAGCCGAAATCCCCCACCACTGTGTCGCCGTCCCTATCAGGAGCGCCATTGACAGGTGAGCCTTCGAGGATTCCCGTCGAGAAATTGTTCGGGATGTTCCCCGACTTGTCGATCCAGCTGATTGGAGGAGCCAACTCAGCCTCGATGCCGCCTCTGTCAACCTCCTCCATCCTGATGTCACCTTTTACTTTTCGTCGACTCTACCCCGCGATGGCGGCATTACACCAGCGTGGCTACTGCACGGTGCGCGGACCTCGCGACATGATTTGTTTTGACCCAGTCAGCAACCAACACCTTATCCGCACGACAGAAGTCGTTGCTGCCACAGCTGAGGAGCGGCATCGAGAAATGCTCTTGTTGGTCTCTACGATGCTGGGACATCTCGATAACGCAATTGTGAAAAGTATTGAAGGTATGGACCTTTTCAAGCGTACATTGGAGGCCCACCCTATTTGATAGTTTGCCAATTTTCGTTAAACTCATTGTGACCCTCGAGGTTTCTTAATTTTCTTGAGTGATGTTTTTGGTGTCTCTTGGGTGGCCTTTGCAGCCACTACTCCGGCAGTGGTGGCGACGTTCGCCATCTGATCTGCAGTGGGTCGTGGCTTAATTAACTCGTGCGAGGACTCTTGAATGCGGCCGAGGATGCCGTGTGTCCGAGGTTTGGCAGGCTCAGGCTCCAGAAGCTGTGGGGACTGGGCGGGAGTTTTCTCGCTGTCAAGCGAGACGTCAGCTGCTTGTTGTCGATTCAGCTCAGCGGATTCCTTCAAAATGTCGATTCGCGCAGCATCTGCCTTTACTCGGTCGGCCTTCGCACTCATTAACGCTTCCTCGGCAAGCCTCCTGGCGTCATCTAGTCGCTTCCTGGCTTCCTCTTCCGCATTTTTCATGGACTCTACGGCCTCGCGCTGCCTTGCAAGGATTTCCGCTTCCTTAGCAGCCCTCTCATCCTCTGCCTGAGCATGTCTCTTCTGGGCCTCATCTTCCGCTTCCTGAAGCTTTTGCCTAGAAGCGGACAGGGTGCGTTCCGTTTCCGCTTTTAGAGCCTCCACATCTCGCTCCATCTTCTCCCTGTCCGCTTCAAGCTGCTTGATGAACTCGTCCTTAAGGCGCTCCAAATCTGCCAACTGTCCCTCCTTAGCTTCTTTCAACGACTGCAGCTCTCTGCTTCGTTTCGCTTCTATTTCCTGAAGTTGCTTTGCTCTTTCGCTGGCCATGGCCTCCAATTCCTCGCGCCGAAGACTGTCCAGCTCCTCCTGCAACTGCCTCCTCAGCGCCTCCCACTCGGCCCTCTTGTCCGCTTCAAGGCGCTCTATGTCCGCCAGTCGTCTACGCTCCCTGGTCTGCATTTCGTCCATGACACCATCACGCTGGTCGCGGAGTTTTCGTTGAAACTCCTCAAACTCCAGTGCGATCTGATACTTGCGTGAAGAAAGGTCTTGAAGGCTGCTGTCCAGAAGCGAGCTCTTCGCGGAGAGATCTTCGATTTGCAGTCGGTATTGCTCGCTTAGGGCCTCTGCACTTGTTCGCTCCTTCATGGTCTCGCTAATCAATGCCTTCAGCTCATTTCGCAACCGAACGATTTCAGGATGGGTCTCCGGGTCCATGCTCACGTGACAATGTAGAGGGCACTGCGTGCACACTAGGCCGTGGACTTCAGCTCTGCAGCAACAGTCTACCTCTTTGCGGCTTTCTTCAATTGCTGCCTGAATCAAGTCCATGTTCTCGGGATTTAGAAGCAGGGGATCCTTTGCGCATAGTGCCTTCATGCGTTTCTGGATGGGGATGTTGTGCCATATTAAGCCGTTATGCAGCCACCTCTTGTCGTTCATGAAGACAGCAACCCACCGCAGGTCCGGCGGGCTTCTGCACCAGAGGGATCGATAAGACAGCCAGGATCTGTCAAGCGTGGCCGCTGCTTGAAAACGCAGGTCCAAAGGAATGTAAAGCCACTTATCCCGTAGCCCGATCCACAGTGGATCACCCGAGATACAGGCAATGACTTTGAGGTCGTAGGGGCTGTCGAACTCCACCAGTGAGGAGAGCGCGTCCATCTCTTGCTTGCTGGACGCAGGGGTCTCCGCCTCCAGACCGCGTAGGCGCCGTGCCACCGCCCAGCTAGGATCTCCCAGTACCTGCTTGATTTCGCGCCCTGCTTGCAGCAGCCTGCTGTCCAAAAAAGGAAGGCGGTCCAGCAGCAACAGGAACTCTGGCATCAATTCGACGCCTAGAATCTGGGGGTCCTTGGTTACGATGTTCACCAGCATGACCAGCCGGTCGATGAGCAAGTTGGCCAGGCGATCGTCCGGTAGCCCCTGCATCTCTTTCCGTACCAAGGCGTTCTGAGCTGATAACGCCTGATATTTCTTCTGGCTGTTGCGGAGCTGCTCGTCTTTGACTGCAGCCTCAAGCCTGAGGTGTTTCAACTCGGACTGTAGCTGCAGCTTCTCTCTCTTGATCAGGTGCACGTTCCCAACACTGGGTTGACAAATGCTGTCTCTAAGCGGCGGTCGAGACCGAAGACTGAGCGGATCGAATTCCCGAGTACGAATCCCCCTCACCAAACCGCAAGCCAGGTGCTCCTCTTGTCTCCCGTTCATGGCGAAACTATAATTCAACACGCACACGGCACTCGTGTAAACATCAGACGAACAGGAAAGAATAACTTGGAAACGGATCTACATTACTTCGAACGCGAGGACGACTTCAAGAACTTAAGGAACCTTCCAACACCGGTCGCCATCGTTCCCAGTCGGTGCTGATTACAGTCTCTCAACGACTGCTCCACCCGCTGTAGCAGCCGCAGCGTGTGATCGTTCTGCTCCAGCGCCGCAGTAACGTCCGCAGGCGTCCCGTCCCCCATGGGGCAACGAGCGAGCTTCTTGAGTGCGACGTCTAAGTTGGCATTGACCCAGTTCAAACGAGTTTTAGTATTCTTGATCTCCTTTGTGGAACGAAGGAGAAATGATTTCTTTATTTGGTCCGTGAGACGCAACTCCAATTGCTCCCTACTGCGTAGCAGATCCGCTACGTCCTGCAGGGCGATATGTAGCCTGTTCGAGTTCGACGAAGACTGAACTTCGTGGTTGACGACTTCGTTTTGGGTGAGGGCAGGTTGAGAAGAACCGACAGGAGACACCGTCGAAGGGTATCCTTTGCTTCCAACAGGAGATGCTGTTGGCTTGCGGATAGCGCTACCCATAGGCAAATACTGCCTCAACTGGGGATTGGGCTTCCACGTTACTGTGGCGAAGTCATCATCTTCAGCGTCTGACTCTATAACGACTTCCAATGGCTTGAATGTGCTGCGGCACTCCCCGATGCTGTAGTCTGGCATGCAAACCGATTGAGTAGCGTCTTGGACAATTTCCCCCGTTATGGTAGAGTATAAGGTGCTTTCAACGTCTCGAGAGACACACACGGCACCATTTGAACTGGATTTCGTCTCCCCGTCACATGGGACAGCTGATAGCGATAGCTGTGCATATTCGCAGCCGTGGCCGCCTACAAGAGCAGCCCTTCCATTTCGCATTTGCCACGTCGTTCCCGGAGGCGCAGGTGCAGAAATGTTGCAGGCACCGGCAATGCCACTTGCACACGTAATGAGAGGGTTGCTTCTTGTCGCGTCAGGCTGAACAATCGACAGCATCACAGGTCACTATAAAATGCTGTATTGTCTCAAGAACAGCACATAGGAGTAGTCTTTGGTTTACCCCACGCAGTTGTAGTCGCCGTTAATCGCATATCGACGATGAAACTATTGAGTGCGGCGTTGGCTGTGGCGGGCTGGTGCTCTCGGTGTCCCGATAGGTGCTTGCATAGGGGCATCGGCTACAGGTCTGTGTGCCGTACTAAGCCCTGTGGCACTAGTCGCTGGGTAAAAATGCCCAGTGCGGACGTTTGCGTGGACAACTGTCAACAGTTACGTAAATGCGAGTACGTCACGTGGGATCCTGCCAAGCGGCAGTGCAGGCTTTTCGGCTCCCATGTGAAAGCAGTTCGGGACCACCGCTACATTTCCGTTGACATGCACTGTGCTCACCCTGGTGTACGTGATCAGTGAGTCATGACGACGCTTCTCATACAGCCCTTGTGTGAGTCGAGAGGGCTATGACGGCCGTGACCTTTGGGTGGTGCGGTCCTTCTCAGTACAGACTTGCTGGATTAGTTGTCTTAGATGGTGGGGGTGCGAAGCCTTCACTTGGGATCAGCGAAATTATCGCTGTAGGCTTCTGCAGAACATTAATCGTGTGTTCGTATCCAGCACCCACTATTCCGGAAAGAAGTGGTGTTTCGCGAGCCACAAAACCCGTAGTACTGCGGACTATGGAGCTGCCCAGCCGGGCACTCTGGCTCCGTTACCCACTTTAAGCCCACTGCCTACCATACCTAGTGGAAACGGCAACACTTTGGCTCCGTTGCCCACTTTAGGTCCACTGCCTACCATACATAGTGGAAATGGCAGCACTTTGGCTCTGTTACCCACTTTAAGTCCACTGCCTACCATACATAGTGGAAACGGCAGCACTTTGTCTCCGTTACCCACTCTAAGTCCACTGCCTACCATACATAGTGGAAACGGCAGCACTTTGTTACCCACTTTAAGTCCACTGCCTACCATACCTAGTGGAAACGGCAGCGCTTTGGCTCCGTTACCCACTTTAAGTCCACTGCCTACCATACCTAGTGGAAACGGGAGCACTTTGGCCCCGTTACCCACTTTAAGTCCACTGCCTACCATACCTAGTGGAAACGGGAGCACTTTGGCCCCGTTACCCACTTTAAGTCCACTGCCTACCATACCTAGTGGAAACGGGAGCACTTTGGCCCCGTTACCCACTTTAAGTCGACTGCCTACCATACCTAGTGGAAACGGCAGCACTTTGGCCCCGTTACCCACTTTAAGTCCACTGCCTACCATACCTAGTGGAAACGGCAGCACTTTGGCCCCGTTACCCACTTTAAGTCCACTGCCTACCATACCTAGTGGAAACGGCAGCACTTTGGCTCCGTTACCCACTCTAAGTCCATTACCTACTATCCCTGGCCTCTTACTGATTCCCAACGTGGCCCTGCCGCAGTACGACAATTGACCAGCCCCGCCCTTGCCAGGGGGTTAATTGCAACTTGTAATGCTTTAACGTTGTGCTCTGCTATTGCAATCTTTTAATCTGTAATGCTTTAACGTTGTACCCTGCAAACTTCGGGGCAATGTTTGTGGAGCCACTGGTACACACGAGATGATAGCCGCTACTAGGACTAGTAAGTCACAAGAGAACCAAGGAAGCCGCTACCAGCGCACATCCCACCTTCATTGCTGGTTGGAGGCTTCATCCGGCAGAGATACCCTTCTGATACGTTTACGACGCGCGTGCCTTCGTGCCTGGTGGAAAACCCCGACTACACTCACACCAGTAGACATCCGTAGATTCCGATTTCGTTCTGCACAGGCTGGCCGTAGTAAAAAGGCTTGCCGTCGCGAACCTCGACCAACACAGTGGTTTCGGCAGCGGCCTCTACGCGTTGCATGAGCACCCAGTCACTGCCTTTAGAGGGGTTCTTCAATATTTCAGCCAGCATAGGAGGGATGTCTGAGTGTAGTGAACTCGTCTCGCCCACCGTCGCCGAACAAATTGTTTCCGCCACCCTCCTTACAAGGTTTGAGGACGAAATCCTTGGGAGAAGCCAACGCCTTCTCTACGATTGAGCTGTCGAGTGTGGGATCCCCCTGCAGCGCGGTCACCGCCATTATCCGATGGACGGCATCGTCAGACATTCCTAAAGCTCGCAGGGTTTCGTCTTGGGCCAGCAGGGACTGCACGCTCTTGGAACCTGTGAGCTGTTGAGGTACTGACGGGCACTTGAAGGCTCGCGACCTCTCTATCACCTCGCGAATGTTCCACCATGTGGAATCAGTGTCGGCGTCTTCAGCGTAACCCGATCTAAAGTACACCACTGACACCTCGAAGTTGTGGTGATGATCCTCGCAGCAGCAACAGTTGTGTCGTCTCAAAATCAGCCGGTCCTCCTGAAGAAAGAGGTCCCCCCGTATGAAAGCCTCCTTCAGTTGAGCAGCGCTCAGATACAAGCTGAGATCAGGTGGAAGGTTGCTAGTTTGGTCAATGTGATTGGTCCCGCTCAAGTCGCCCACGGTCAAGATACCAGTTAAATTGCCGGATGCAGGTCGATACATTTCATGTGCGGCCTGCAGATGACGCTGAAGGGTTTGTTGGCCATCAGTGGTCTGGTGATTGTCTGGGGACAAACACCTGCACGTCGCTGGGCAGCACCCGTCTTGGCAGCAGCCGTAGGAACTCAATGTCAGCCTTTGCATGTTGGATTTGTGCAGTTCTACTACCTTCCCTGACAGGTGGTGCAAGCTGCAAGCAATCAAATTCATCTCAACTTGGCGGGGGCCGTCGGCTCCAACGAGGTAGTCACTGCGGGTAATGTAAAGTCGGTTGTCCTGTTTTACATTTCGGCCTCCCGATCCGTACACACTCTCCGATATCCTCAACAGCCGCTGGAGGAACGGATCTGACTTAGCCGCGGGTGCGACCATTGAGTGAAGGAGGCTCGTCTCGCAGGTGAGTCGGTCGTAGAGCTCCTGGAAGTCAAGCGTCACCTGACGAAGATCGTTGAAGACGGTTTGGGGGAGCTGGAAACAGAGTCATGAATGAAGGCGATAGTAAAACGCACAGCAACAGGGAACAGTGAATGGGGCACCAACCAATTCTCGAAGCCCTTCAACGATGTGTGCACAGAACCTCGAGGAAGGAACATCCCAAGGGACATGGCGTGGAGCAGCGACAGTATGCGAATGTGAGAGCATTCCTGGTTATCATTGGATGAAATGGTGTTCACAAGAGTGATCGGCAGGAACGAGACTCTCCTCGAGGACACGCAGGGAAGCTTCGGAGTGCAAGGTGCAACGCCTACAATCGCGTTGGGCATCTGAAATGGATTTCCACATTATGAGACAGTTGAAACGCGATTCTGATCACCATTAAGTTACAAGGTCACTGTCATCCCTATTTAACATGCTTCACTGACAACTTCGTCTTTGGGCGGCATGATCTCTCGCATAATTTCTGCGTCGTACTCATTTCCTAAATAGTGAATGTTGTAGAAGCAAGAGCTGAGCAACGCCAGACGCCGCAAGCTCTGAGGGGTGGTGTCGGGGTTCTGTCGCACCCACGTGTCAATCCACTCGTTGCGGCAGCGGTGCTGCGCGTCCGACTCCCAATGCCGTTGCCGTCGGATCTCTTCCATAAATGCTCTTTTTCTGTTGCCTGACCGCCCAGCAGGTCCTATGGTTCTATTACCATCGATACATACAATAAACATATCCGTCAGGGACTCTCGTTGTTGTTCACCCCAAACGTGGAGTCCTGCAGGCGAATGTCCTGTTGAACTTCGCCATCAACAGGAACGACCAGTAGTGGCGTCCCCTCTGCATCGAATCCCGCCTCCTCGACTCGGGCCTCGTCCAGCAACTCTCGATAAGTCATGAACTCCGTCCCCGTTCCTCCGGCTTTTACGATCTTCTGCAGGCTTGTTACCATCGAAAGGAAATAACAGAACAGAGTGAATATCAGCGCTATGCACGTCTGGTGAATGACCACCAATTCTGACGCACCACCGGTGGATGTCAGGTCATCAGCCCGCGTCAGAAGGCCATGGAACAGCGCCAGAGTCTGATTATGGTTCAGCCAACTCTCACAATGAATATTAAAAGAAGAATCGAGCAGTTGATCTCGAGGACGAACCGCGACGCCTTGATGAGTCCATATGCGCCCCCGAACCCGCTGCACACCAAACAGATCCCTGACAAAAAGAAGAAGGCGTAAAACAGGGCCAGGTCCACCTTGACTACCGCCAGATTGCTCGTGATAAAAGCGTTGATGATGTCCAGGCAGTCGCTGCCGGAACACAGAGGAGCGTTGAGTTGCTCCGATGCCACACGTGCGAGCTGGTACACGGCTTGGGCGATGGAGTTCGCAGCTTGAGCCAAAGCCACGAACGTGTACGCGCAGTAGCCGGCGATGCAAAGTATATGCAGGACGCCCGCAAGGCGCACTCCATGCCTCACGCTTAGCGAACAAAAAGCAGTCTTCTGGTTCCCGCAACAACAAAAAACGCTGAAGCAGCAGCACATATCTTTTGTAAATATGGACAAATCTAAAGAGACTTCACATCTAGAATAGCTCGTGTCCACTGCCGACAGGTCTGCATACTGGGCAGCTTGAAGTGCTTTGCTAAACAACAGTATTGCACAAATCATGTTGCCATCTTCATCAGGTCTGGATTTCTCTGACCCTGCATCGAAGTCAACGATCCAGCGGGTACTCTCCAGTGTGAGCGAGACTCTATCGCGCCTGCACTCCAGCACGGGTGATTTAGCTCCCATTGCCAAGATACAGGTGCAGGGCTCGCTGCAGATTCGGAAGGTGCACTCGGCGGGGAACACGTCATGGCACCAGCTGCCCGCTGAAAACGTGGTCAAAATCAATGATCGTTATGTGGAGTTGGGGCCGAAAACCTCTTGGCGACTACTGATAACTGGAACCGACCAGGCTGGCACAAAAGTCAGAGACATCGTGACTGTGAAGCACCCCATGTCATCCAAAACTACTCTATAGCGAGATCAAAACTACATTGAGAGAGATTACTCCGTCAAGCGAGTTTTATTCCGCCAAACGCAGAGGCGGACTCGCCTGACAGAGTGGCTGACCTAGGGCCGCTAGGGACGTTGAACGGAAAATCGCCGAAATCTGGGGCAAATGAAGCCACGACCTGACCGAACTTCGAGGCCGCCGCCGCAGTTCTTCGTCGACACTCAACGAGGCGAGGTGAACGAACTTAAACAGACCCTCCAACGGCTGGCCGCCAAAAGCGATCCTGACAAGCTGCGAGAGACAATGAAGCGCGTAGTGGTCTGCATGACCGTGGGCATGGATGTCTCCAAGGTCTTCACGGAAGTCGTGCTGGCCTGCGCCACCACGGACATCGTCACAAAGAAGATGATATACTTGGTCATCACCACTCACGCGGAGGTTTACCCAGAGCTGTCTCTTCTCACCGTCAACACGCTGACCAAGGACAGCCAGGATGTATGCCCCTCCATTAGGGGTCTTGCGCTGCGATCGTTGTCTTCGTTGAAGCTGCCCATGATCAGGGAGTATCTGGAACCGTCTCTGAAGCAGGGTCTCAGGGACGCATCGCCAATCGTGAGGAAGGCTGCTTGCATGGGATGTGTAAAGCTCCACGCCTTAATATCATGCCTGCCTGGGGAGTTCCAGGAGTTGCTGACTGAGCGGGCGTATGACCGTAATGTACAGGTCGGCGTGGCAGCACTGCAGGCGCTGAACGAAGTGAGCGGTGGGCAGTTCGTCATGCCTCGCGCAATGGCCCACCACTTTGTGCGGAATATTAGCCAGGCGGAATGCTGGCAGCAGTGTGTCATTCTTGATTTTCTGGCCAACTACGTGCCCGAAGACTCGCAGGAACCGTGGGACATCATGAACGCTCTCGAGGACAACATGCAGACCAACAGTCCTGCGGTGGTGGTCGCTACCAGCAAGGCCTTCCTTTGCTTGGCCGGAGAGGACAAGCTCCAGCAGATCATCCAGCGCATGCGAAGCCCTTTTCTGGGTCTCAGTGTGACCTCTTCTGATGAGGAGGCGTACTGTATCCTCTTACATCTGCGCTACCTCTTAATCCGCGGAGGCCAGGAAGCTGCCCAATCGTTTGCAGATGATTATCAGACCTTTTACTTGCGCCATTCAGACTCGTCATCCCTGAAACGGGTCAAATTGGAAATCCTTCCTCTGATCGTAACTGAGAAGTCAGGTCCCGACTTGACGCGGGAGCTATATGACTCCGCAATCGCCGAGAATCGCCCAGAAGTCCAACGTATGATCGTGGCTGCCCTTGGGCATGTAGCCACCCGATCACCCTCATGTCAAGATGTTGTTTGGAGTCGGATATCTGACTTGCTTGACAGCGGAATACCTACTCTCGCGACAGAAGCGTTGCAAGTCCTGTGCACTGCCGCGCTTACCCGAGTGTCTTTGATCTCGGTGGTGGCCAACTCAAGCTTCTCTCGCGGAGCAATTGGGAAAGTCACTTGTGAGAAGGCGCTGATAGCATTTCTCACTCTCCTTGGATCTCATCCCTCGGAATTCGCTTCAGCACCGTACTGGGTGGAGTCGGCAATTGAATTGTACTGCGATGGTATAGATGTGTGGCGCTCCACACCTGTGACTCTCGCCCTTCTAGGTGCCACCACCAAGATTTTCTTGATCCGCGCCCCTGAAATGCAGCCTGGTCTGGGTTTGCTTCTCGAAGAGATTCTTAACGGAGAGAATACCCCATTCTCTGTGCGTGACCGCGCCCTCTACCTCCACCGCTTCCTGGAAACGTCCACAAACATGCTCCGGAGCCTCCTATTCACCGACGATTCCTCCACTCCACCACCTCCCTCCTGCAAGGTGCCACTTTTCGAGTACAACTCCCTCTCGGTAGTCTTCGACAAGCCTATCAGCGAGTTCATGACAACGACGCCCCTGTCTCTCGCTGGCAGACGAAATCTAGCGTTGGCTATGGGAAAGTCGCAGCTGCCTCCGAAGACAACAAAGCCTCTGGAGCAGAAAGATGCGAAGGATGTGGAAACTGTATCGTTGCTGTGAGTGGTTTTTGAAACTGGTAGTTGTTGGTTCGTACTCGCTGTCATGATATACATACATGCAGTGTTAACTTCAGCCATCCAAGTAGTCTGCCAGAACTCCAAACGCCTTCTCGATGTCATCGGGTTCCCATCCCTCCTGAACGAACCAGTGCAGGAAGGCTCTGGACCTCCAAAGCTTTCTGGCATCTACCAGAGAAGAGCTGATGGCCTCGCGACACTCCGCGCCAGACTTGAGCCACACCACGGTGTTGAGACCCTCACAGGGAGTCACTGATATCAGACCGTGGCGTGCTCTGTCCATCAGTAGTCGAGATTTCTCCAGCAGTTCGCGAGTCAGACACGGCACGCGGATGGACAGGGATGACACATCAGGTAGCTGTGTGGATGGTCTGGTGTCTCCTCACGACATGCATATCGGGGCCCAAGAGGGAAGCTAGGCCTCTGGCAACCAGTCTTACCAGAGCTACGGCTGGTCGACCTGAATCCAGGTGAGCCATGGAGCAAGTCAATAAGCTGGAGTCTTGATGAGTGTAGACTGTCGATCTCACGTTTCAACGCTGTCGCTTGTACAACACTCTTGAAAGTTGAATTTGACTTCAGGGGTCGCCTGTCACCGCTGGGGATAAATTATATGGACCGCCCATGTTGGAGGCTCACGCAGTTAGTTCCAAGAGTGCCGAGGCTGGTAGGCTCACTGAGAGGTTACGCTTCAAATGCGGTCCTAGCGACCAACGATGCGGATCGCGGTCTACATATCGAACCTCAAGCATCCCTACCGCATGCTTTGCCGCTGACAAGAATAGTTGGAGTTCCTTCTTCGATAATTCGAGACAGAGAAAACAGACTTAAAAGAGGTGAAAAGGATTTAAACAAATGATTCATATTTAAAAAAACTGATAACGATTACCAATTGTACGGTGCCACGACGGAGTGGTTTTCGGAGAAGCCCGCCAAGCAGCATATTCTCTCGTTGGAAAACGACTCTATCAGCCGCGAGCTTACGCCGGATGCGAACCCCTCGGCCAGAGAAAACACTGGTAGCATTACCTGCAGACTGTTAAGTGGGAAGACATGGTAGAAAAAGAAATAAGCCTTACCTCCGCCCGCTCCGCAGACTCCAACTCTAGCCGAACAGCGTCGACGACTGGAACGAAATCCTGCTTGTAGGCTGTCATACAGTTATCCTGGCAGCTCTTGCCCCAGACGGCGCCCCTAAGGCACCGATGTTCCAGGCTATGGACGAGAGACCATGCCTCACAGTCGACCAACACCGACCTAGCATAGGGGTACTTGAGATTCAAGTGGAAGAACTTTCGGTAAGGATTCCGTGTGATACAGCTGGGGAAAACCCTCTGGTCTCTAGGAATTGTTTCGTGAAGCTCAACTGACAACGTCCTCCAGAAGAGCGAAGCGATGTCATTCCCAGTTCGGCCGATTTGAATAGTGACGAACTCACCCATGCAAATAGAATTACGCTGCTGACTCCATGTGGGATGTTATGACTATGAGCATTCTCTCATCAGACGATCACTTCTTCTTCTGAACCTTCTTGGTGCTAAGGCACTTGTTGAACTTCTTGTACAGCAACATCTTGTTAAGAGGACTGGCGTTCACGACGTTAAGGGCGACGCCTCGGCTGCAATCCAGCGGGGCAGTCTTCCTCACAGGAGCACCAGTGGGAGATATAGTGTTGGTCAAGAGACGGATTTTGTTGCCCTTGTTGAGGGTGACACCGACCTCAGCACCAGTGAAGGTACAAGCAGTCTTGTCCAGCTTCCCGAAAGCAAAGGGATCCTTGTTTAGGAGGAAGTTGCCACGCTTCATACGGAACCTGTTGTGGTTCTTCACAACGGCCCAGACGATTTCAGAGGAAGCCTGGAAACTATCAGAGAAAATTATCAAAGGGCCTTGAATCAGTCGCAAATTGCTAACCGTCACAGTATCCGGTAAAAGTAATCATCACGTCTCCACCCTCCAACAGTCATGTTGTCTTACCTGATTGCTCATAGTCGGCTCTGACAGTCCCACGATAATCAGCAATTCGCAGGACAAAACGGAGTTCCAACTCCCATAATCCCCTTCTTCCTATTGTAAAATGCTGATACGTAGGGTGGAAACTATAGGATGAAACGTATTGTGCCCTTGCTGACTCCTCGTGGAGACTTACATTCGCGACTGATTTATGGAAAACCAAATGAGCACTGCTCTGATAGACGCCTTAAAAGGATGTGCCTCTCTTGCGGAGCACAGACCTGTGCACACCCAACGAATTTTCACGTTCTCTATGGACGTTGACAGCATTCTCGATGGCGGTGTCCCAGTTGGCGCCGGTATAACGGAGATCTGTGGTCTGCCAGGCACCGGCAAGTCACAGTTGTGCATGCAGCTGGCTGTGACTGTGCAGGTGCCAACCGGTATGAGTGGTGAGAGCTCGTGATGGGCGACTCAGAAAGGCGTTGGAGGGCATGCGCTGTTCATCGACACTGAAGGTTCGTTTTCAGCTGAGAGAACCGCCATGATGGCAACGGCTATGTGCGACCACGTCAAGAGGCGAGGAAGCGACCAGGAACACTGGGACTATGAAACGATTCTAAAACGTACAGCAGCCTTAAATCCCCATCACTCATGACTTTTCCAGACGTTCAGGTACTGCGAGTGTTCGATCAAATCGAATTGTTGGCGGCTGTGGGAGGCCTGGGCCGATACATCCGTGAACACCCACTGGTGAAGCTGGTGGTTATCGACTCAATCGCCTTCCCGTTTCGGTGAGGGGAACCTGGCGTGCATATTGTAGGCAAGCCCTCAAGTCTCAAATTGCGGAGCGGAACGCAGCTCTTAGCTCCATCGCTAAATCCCTTTTCCACCTATCCGCTCGCCACGACTTGGCGGTGGTTGTCACCAATCACATGACGACTCGGCTGAGCGACCAGATGGTTGTACCCAGTTTAGGACCCTCGTGGGCGCACATGCCAAGCCTGCGATTAGTGTTGACACAAGACGAGAACGGCAGGCGGGCATCCGTCGATAAGGCAGTGTCACTGCCATCCCAGTCAGCGGAGTTCTGCCTGAACAACAAGGGTTTCCGAGATTGCCCACCAGATGTGGCTAGGTGACGCATTTCCAGGTTGGCGACGAGACCACCTCCATGAAGCCTGGCTCACTCAAGAAGTTGCTCAGCATCTTCGAAGCTTCTCGAAATCACGCTTCTGGAGAAGCTACCTATTCGTTGGTAACCTGTAGCATGGCCGCCCAACTGTCTAACAAGCCTACCGCAATCAACAATTGCTCGGAGACGGGCGGTCCACCACTCTCCGCTCTTCTCCTGTCCCTCGAAACCGGGCAGTGGTGGCGGAGGGCTGTCAGTGATTGTGAAGCTGTGGTCGCGTAGGACTCGCTCGCTGAGAACGAAGCCGTTGTCAATTCGAGTCAAGTCGTATTCATCCCTATTGAAGAGTGAATCAGTAACCTACTCAGCCAGATTGAGCTCCTTCGGAGAGGGGTCATCTGGGGACTGTTGGTAGCTCAGGATAAATCCTCGGAGTTGAAGGTAACGGGAGCGCGACCCAAATCCCCCGACATTCTGGAGGATATCAGAACAATACTTATTGTATGCAATACATTGATACGCTGACACACCTTCTTGCTTGCCCAGGCGTGCATCTTCGTGCGTTGGATTTTCTTTACTATCCTTCTGATTTTCAATATTTCCTCGGGAGAGCGCTTAAATAACTCCAATCTCTGCTCCTCGCTCATTCGACTAACGTGGATTCCAATTGTGCGGTAAGGGTTATCAACGTCAGCTGAGGGCGAGTCTGGCTCAGAGGGTTCACTCGGCTGGGGACTGCGGGTGGAGTGTGGCTGAACCTGCAGACCAGTGAGCTGTCTATATGGCTTTGAAGCCATCAGCTTACCATTTCGCTTGAGTCTCGAGCATCCGTATTCTCTTCGGGCACCAAATCCGAAGGAAGTGGACTTTCTACCGTGTCCCCCGAATCAGAGGCCACTTTCGCGATGATTGTGATTGGTTCTGGCGAAGACACCAGCCTGATGATGGGCTCAACAGACGAGGATCGCCGTCCTTCCACAGGAGATGAGAAGGACCGCCAGGAACTGTACATGTGAGCCTCGAGGCTGCAACTGGAACCCAGTCAAAAGAATCTGAATATCTACAGGGCTAGTAAACTATTTGATGAGGCTCTACACGAACTGCCCTCCCGATTGCAGGTGGTTGGAACCGTCTTTCCGTGACTGCAACATGCACTGTCCGAGGGTGGTTAGCAAGGTGTCAACCTGGGCAGCGTCGCACTGAACCGGGTCGCACGCTCCAGCACTCTCGAAGAATTGTCCACAAGAGAATTTTCCCGTCTCTGGGATGAGATGGTATCGCCTCAGAGCATCCACCACAATAATTCGGGAAGGAAACCCATGAGGCGCGCCTGGGGTGGCAGATTCGGAGTCTTCGGTGTCTTGAAGTCCAATTTGGAACCAATCAGCGAAAAGATTCATGTCACCAAATATCTCAATATCAGCAATAACGTTAATTTTATTTTCGGAATTCGTCTAATGCTCTTTTTGTGTCGTTCACATCTCTGGTGGTAAGAACGGATCGCGGATCAGCAGATTTACCGCAGCAGGGTCGTATATCATCTTTCCAGGATCAAATGGGTCGTCGGGGTTGTTCGCACTCGGCATTTGGATCTGAGATAACCCTTCGAAATGTTGGGTTTCGATGCCCTCGGGGTTGAATGCGTCATCCAACAACACCGAAGGCACAGCAGAGCCTACATCGGAGCCTACGTCGGATCGCTCGAGACAAACGTAGATGATCGCGGCCACGACGAAAATGAACGGAGCGAGAGCTGCTCCCAGCACCGTCCAGAACGAGATCGGCGAACTCACGGTGGCGCTGCTGGTCGGCGTCGGCTCCACCGAAATGCAAAACAGACACGGGGTAGTAAAAGTACTTGTGGTAGAAGTACTTGTGGTAGAAGTACTTGTGGTAGAAGTACTTGTGGTAGAAGTAATTGTGGTAGAAGTACTTGTGGTAGAAGTACTTGTGGTAGAAGTACTTGTGGTAGAAGTACTTGTGGTAGAAGTACTTGTGGTAGAAGTACTTGTGGTAGAAGTACTCGTGGTAGAAGTACTCGTGGTGGGAGTACTGGCCGCTCCGCACCATCTATGAGTCTCCGCCTCGTTCCCGCTGCTCAGAGCTCTGAAACAATCGACGTTGTGATGGCCTGAATGACTGTTCCAGATTGCTTCGTTATCAATGAAACTCCAGTCTGGTCCCTCGCATCCAGCATCTGTGAATACATCCGCGTCAACAAAGTACTTGGCATTGACAGGACAGGTGCCAGAGCACTCAATCTCGCGAAGGACCCTAGGGAACCCACCGAAGACTTGAACAGGTGGAATAGCGGGCTTTGCAGCGTAAACTTGAACAGGTGGTATCTGGAAGTTTGTGCACGCCATGATGTACTCGCCCGGCTTGTTGTATGATGCGCTGACGGCCAACGAGGCTGGCTTGTCGCAGAACACCCACTCCCCTGAAGATCTGGAGTCGAGCACGGCCGCCCAGATGCTTTTGGAGGGGCCGACATCACTGTATTCGGGCAAGTCATACACACTGACACAAGAGGCCACTACGGGTGAAGGAGAGTCGGCATAGCGCGGTTTCAAGCAAGCGTCTCCAGCGGTTCCTCGTGTGATGCCTTCGGCGCAATGCAATCCATCAACTGCGTGAGATTGATCCATAAAGGCTCCTCTGGAAACGACGGCCCAATCAGGACCTCCGCACTCAGCCATGAGCAGATGTGAAGGGCGGAAATGAAAGGGAATCGACACTGGACAGGGATCCGCGCCTGCCAGACACAGCCCGTCGCCCCTTACAGGTCCATCAGGGACTAGCAGCCACTCAGTCCCCTCCATCTGCGTTCCCAGACATCCCAGCAACCATGCGGGCTCTCCGTCGTCGGTACCTTTCTTTATACCGACCTCGCCTTGGCACTTCTTGCCGTGGTGAAACGCCAGGGTCCAGACGTCAACGGCGTCGGCTTGGCGAACAGTGGCCATGAGTCGAGCTCCGGGGAGATTAAACTCGACAGCTTGCTTGCATCCAAGGTATAAGGGATCTCGGGCCATCTGGGCTAAAGCTAATCCTACATGAACGCTAAAAATCAACACCATCTCGAATCAAACAATTCTAGTTTCGAGGGCAGCGACCGAATTTTTTCACTTGTTGAGGGTGTAGGGCTCTTCTAAAGGGAGGGGCCGGAAACATCACCACCGGTATAACCAGTTCGCGGCCGAGATCACGTCGACACAGCTGAACTTTCAATGGCGACTATTTTCATCCTAACCCGTAGAAGCGCTTTTCTCCGGCGCAATTCGTGCATTTTCAGTCAGATGTGATGAGCGCTTGGCAGAACGAGAACCTAGTTGTGCTGTTACGGTTAACTGAAGCTTTTCCTTCTGTTGATCCCGCTGACGTTGAGACTGTAGTGCGTACCAACAGGTTCGACTTTCCACGTTGCTGCCAGGAGCTTCTGTCATTTTTTCCAACCGATTGTTTGGATGAGCAGGTAAGACAGGTGGCTGAGGAAATGAATGGTTTCGTGGCCCCGTATGCCAATCCGATCGATGGCGTCTTTGACAATATAATGGGACCAAATTATGAGGAAATCCAGAACGCTGTGGACACCGTAATGCATGAAAAGTTTGGGGAGATTGACAATGATTTACTTCGGGCCCATCTCTTGCGGCTTGCCTCCAAGATATATGTAAACTGGGTTGTGGAGGACAAAGTTCCAACGAACGACGTTGCCCTTGAGATGGCGCTCAAGTTGATGCACGCCCGGGTTGATCCCAATCCTAATCCACCGAAAAGAGTGACCAATAACTGCAACAACCGCCCAGTCAGGTATTCCGAAGCCTCGGACCGAAGGAGGATGAGCGATGAGAAATACGTCCCCCCAGACAAAAACCTCCGAAAATTCATATGGCCGAGTCATTTTAACGCAGGTCGTTTTGTCATAGAGGATTGTCCATCCTTTTCCCTATATGAAAGAGCTCGGGAAGTCCTGGAGAGGTGTGCATCGAATGATCTAATCAACCAGAAGCGTGCGAGGGAGTCGATGCTGAGGCGGAGAAGAGATGTGGAGCTGGAGGTGTTCAGGTTGAATAACGGTCGAAGAAATGGTCCATGGCCGCTGTCCGAGGTTCTCCAGACTCACATCAACCCGGCATCGTCCGAGATGTGCCTGCACATAGACTTGCACGGCCTGACTACGGATCATGCAGTGCGCACCCTGTTTGAGAATTTGAAGCGGCTGTACCAGCAGGCTGTGGCGGTGGAGGGCGACACACGGCGAGTACGCCGTCCCTGCTGTCCGCTGTTGATTCATTGCGGGGCTGGAAACCATTCTCGAGACGGTCGCAGCCCACTCGCACGCGGCGTCCGTCGAGTTATTTGCCACTCTGGAGTGCGGTGGGCTGGTTCTCATCCGAAGGGGGTGTTTGTGGTTGATGTTCTGTCATGTGGCAAGCTAAGTTGATCCCTATCATAGGTTTAAGATGACCTGTCGTGTGGCAAGATGGTTTGACCCTTGTCAGGAGTTCACATTTCTGATTATCAGAATAGCTTAGGTAGCCTGCTATTTTACAGGCGGATATCAGAAGCGAAACGTGGGAGCACATTCGCAGATTCGCGAAATGCGGAAACTTCTCTCTTCGATCTTAATCATAGCGTCCGCACAGACGGCTACGCTATCATTGAACGCCTCTTGCATTGCCTCCTCCCGGGTAACACCGAACTTTTCCTACAATGGTGACGCCGAGGATATGTTCGCCTTCCTTTTGGACAACGAAAGCAGGTGCCCACCTGGCGCGCTGGTCATGAAAAAAAGCGCCGTCGGTACAGAAATCGGCTGCATAACCCAATCCAACGCCGATGCTGCCACATGTGGTTCTGGATGCCCAGTGCGTATTCCATGGTGGATTGATCCGAAGCCGCTAGGTGAACTGGATTGTCAGGGTCCTGATTGGTTGAAGGTTGACCTAAATGCGTTGAAAGAGCGCTTCCTGGGTCAGCAGACCACCGCTTGCTACGACGCCCTCTACTTTGGGAATGCTGACCTTACTGTTTGCGAGCAGGATTTGTACCCCACCACTCAACCGTTGGGCCATGTCTGTCTGGACGCCTCAGCGGCCATCGGTTCAACAACGACCTCGGCGACTGGCGCCAACATCTGGTCGGCGGTTCTCCGCGCAAAGGCCGTTGGACTCTGTGCAACAAACGCTCAGATTGCCGTAAAACAAGACGCCGTCACCACGACAATCGGATGCGTCTCCGATGACACGCAAATCGGGACGAGTTGCTCAGGCACCTGCCCCACGAATGCAGATTACTACTTCGACGAAGCCGCCCTCCAAAGCTATCGTTGCATGGACTCGGATTTCGTTTTGGTTGACTTTGCCAACCTATGGCAGTCGCATGCCGGCTACCACAACCTTAGTTGCTACGACGCTCTCTCCACGGATACCCAAGCCGACATCGACACTTACTGCGGAACCAACCCCTTTGGGCTGACGAGCACCACCAGTATCGGGCCCGGTTTGGATGAGGGCTGTGTCACGAACCATGGTCTGCAGGGCAACCTGAAAGTGTTCAACAACTCTGAGCACATTTGGGGCCTCGCCCTCCTCGTAGACACCAATTGCCCCGTCGTCGGCGTCAATGTCGATGCCCGAGGCATTGCCATTGCTGGTTGTTTGGGCGACCCCACACAGGTTAGCACTGATTGTACCGGCTCGTGCCCCACTGACTCGCGTTACATCAAGAGCTCCTTAATGTTCGAGCAGTACGGGTGCTCAGGCACTGGTTTCCGTACATTCAATCGGGAAGTTTTGCGGGACAACTACCATCACGGAAGCAAGACGGAAAACTGCTACACCGCCCTCAACGATGGCGATAACGACGCCCTGCGTGCTGTGTGTGGCGAGCCGCTCTCCACCACCTTCACCTCGACGCCAGACCCTGACGACAGCTCCACCACCGGCGGTGGCGGTGGCGGCGGCGGTGGCATTGGCGGCGGCGCAGTGGCTGGTATTGTCAGCAGCGCCGGGGTGGCAGGCATTCTGGGCTTCCTGCTGTGTGGGTATTGTTTCGCCGCGAAAGGCGGCGAGGAAGAAGACGACGAGGCATTTGACGAGGAAGCGTTCGACGAGGAAGTTTCCGGCTTCGGTGACGACGCAATGGATGGCGCCGCTCTGCTTGGCGCCGGAGGTGCTGCCGGAGCTGCTGCTGGAGCTGCTGCTGGAGGTGCCGGTGATGGTTCTGATGGCGCAGGTGGTGCCGGTGGCGCTGGCGCAGGTGGTGCCGGTGGCGCTGGTGGTGCTGGCGCAGGTGGTGGTGCTGGCGCAGGTGGTGGTGCTGGCGACGGGTCCACTGACTCCCAAGGGCGCCGCAGGTCTAACTACAAGTACCCTGGCGCAGGCCCCTTCGAAATATATTATCCGCCAGCGCAGCCCCAGATTGCATATCCTGATAAGTGACGATGTACATGATCAATCAAAACAGCAACACCGCACAAAGAGCCTCAGCACGGACGAAGCCTTCTATTCTAGGTAGGAACGCCCGTGAACAGACTCTCCAACCAGCGAGATGCTGATCGGATGCACCTTTTCGCATGTTACCTCTTCTCCTATTCGCTCCTGTCATTGGTTTCGATGCCCTAGAACCGCAATGCTATGCGGCCAGTGACATATCACCCATGGCTTTCAGAGGGGCTGTGGACGACGCGATCGCGTTTCTGCTTCGTTATGGCTTTTTGTGCTCAAAGCCTGCAGTCCACATTGACGAATTCCACACATCGATCGGCTGCGTAGCCGAGGCCGCTGAACAAGTGCCTTGTCAAGGCGAGTGTCCAGTCAGCCACAAATACTTCGCTACTCCAAAAGAGTTGCGTTATGGTTGTGGAGGCTGGTTTCACGTTGGCGTGGCTGCGCTCGGTCAGCGGTTCACTGGCAAGGCGACTGACGAGTGCTACTTGGCGCTGATGGACAGCGCCTTTATCGACGAGAAGTGCGGTCTGCCAGGGCTCCCTGTAGAGCCTATCGGCGCCCGCTGCTTGGGGGCACAGGGAGCGCTACCCATAGAGACTGGTCCGCGGGTGGATGTCTGGGCGTTGCTGCTGAAGGTACATATGCTGAAGAGCTGCGGAGACGCGACACAGTATGCCGTTAGCGTGACAGATTCGAATGCGCAGATCGGCTGCGTGGAGGACATGAACACACCAGGAACAGACTGCCACGGATCCTGTCCCACCAGCACGCTGTACAACAGCAACGTCTCGTTGGCATCCCTTCCATGTCAGGGACAGGACTGGTTGATGGTATCCGTCTCCCCTGTTCATGCCAGCCACAGAGGAAATCACAACATCGACTGTTACGAGGCTCTCAGCCAAAACGACCCCGCCGCGATTCGTGAATACTGCGGGGCTGTAGACGCCGTCGAGCCTTTGACACCAGCTGATTCTCTCATCGTCTCTGACCTGAAACCAAAATGTACTGCTCTGGACAATGTAGAGGTCACCAATGTGGCCGCGCAGCCTCAAGACATATTCGCCTTGGCCCTGCAAGCCGCTGGGGCGTGCCCAGGTTCGGAGGTCGCCATCAATATTACGGACGGCGTGGGAATTGCGGGTTGTCTGAAAGACGCCGACAAATTGCTAGGGCCCCAGAGCTGTACAGGCAGCTGCCCGGTGCACAGCAACTACTTCCGAGATCCCGACATACTCCACAGACTCGGCTGTCAGGGCGAAGCGCTCATTGTGGACTCTTCCAAAGTGCTCGATCGGCACACCGGTCTCCAAACTCCACAATGCTACCAAGCTCTGGTATTCGGTACTAACGAGCAGGTATTGTCCAACTGCGGTCCCAGCGGGCTGACGTTTGTCAACAACGATAAGGGCGTCAACAACGATAAGGGCGTTATGCGAACCACGGATCTGGCCCCCTCTCGGTGAGTCCCACATACACGAAGTTTATCTTATACGTTCCAGATCCACCAGATCCACCGCTGAAACCGCAGCCAGACAGTCGTTTCAGAGCGGCATCATCGTGCTCGTCAGTTTCCTCTTTGTGGCTTTTCTGATCTTGACCATCGCTGTGGTCTGGCATGGCTGTGGTGGAGCAGTGCAAGATGAAAAAGACGCCTATGATGAGTCGGAGGTGGATCCCAATGACACCACACTGGGTTTCGAAAACGAATCGCATGCGGTGCTTGAAGAAGACGCTCGAGTCGGATCATTTCAAGACGAGGAGCTCCTTGGATCTGTGATGCAGAGCTCTGGCACAGAAGGAGAACCGAGCTCGATGGCGTATCCATTAGCATTCACGACAATGAATGTAAAGATGTAAACATTCACCAAAACCATCACTTATCCAGAATCCATAGCATCCTGTAGAGTTCTGGTTTGTTTCTAATCCAGCATGGGACCCATAGCGTCGGTAACCGTTCTCTCGCGGCTTCGAGGAGATTTCTTCTCTGTCAGCTTCTTCTGCCAAAAGAGTAAGTCACCTCTCATCAGCAAACGCGGTATCCTGGATACCAGTTGATAGCCGTGGTGGCCTATGAAGTTCATATGGGCAGTGTTCAAGTTGTTCGTGTGCAGCCGAATCTCTTCAAACCCTTTCTCAATGGCTACGTTCTCGATAGCGAGCAGCAGGCGAGAGCCGACTCGCATTCGACGGCATTCAGGAAGGACGACCAGTCGTAATAGCTGACCGCTGCTGGGTGTCTGGAACGATGTTGTTTGGGCACCAAATGATTATACCTTACAGTTCTGGACGGTGCGATGCCTACACATCCGACGATGCGGGCTCCCTTAGGTCCGGTTATCTCAGCTACCCAGAAGGAGGAGGTTCCGGCATAAGACTTCTCTATCGACATCAGGTCGGGACAATTATACAGAATGTACGCTCGCATCTCGTAGTAAGCACGGACGAACAAGTACAGTAAAAACAGGCACGACATCGCTATCACCTTTCGAATTGCGCCCGTAAAGAGATAGCCCAGAAGCGTCAGCACTGCGAAGTCAGTCAGGTGCTGAGCCACGTAATACTGCACTGCGGGAAGGGACAGGCCACGGAAGTGGCTGAAGCACATGCTGCGAACTGCGTCTCCATCCTTAGGGTCGTATGGCCGGATAACGGGCTGGGGCAAATCCACAGAGACTTGACTGTGTATTTTCCGCATTTTTGTTCGTTTTAAACCACATTACCATTCAACGATCAGACCTCGAGTTGTCAGACCTCGAGTTATCAGACCTCGAGTTACCATTACCCTCATACGCTCGGTTCCGCATTGTGCTGCGCCTCCATAAACCCCACCAAAAGGTTGTCCGCATCGTAAATCGTAGCGTACTTCTGCAGGAAGTTATTTCCTATGACCAGCAGAGGTCCTCGTGGCGGAGGCACATCCATGGGAATCAAACCGAGCATGCAGTGACGTTCGCGCTTAAGTAGAACATCGTCCTTCCTCTCGTGCCCACCTTCATTCTCCTTGAGGGTGTCGATCTCGACGACGTAGTCGTCGGGTGACAGGTCGAACACAACCGATCGGCCTGCGATGTCGCGCATAACGAATTGAAACAGGGGTAGTTTGTGTTTGTTGGAGCAATCCTCCTTTACGTCCAGCCTTTCTGACAACGCAGAGACAAAGATCGAGGGAGCCGTCATGAGCGAGCTCCCAGTGTCAACTGCAGCGCGACATCCAAGACCTCGTTCCAGTTTCTCAGCTTCATGGTCCATCATTTCTTGTATAATTTTCCTGTGAAAAATATAGTTGCAGTCATTAATACTATTTTAGCGCAGTTCTATTGTCAATAATTATATTCGACTAGATTCTTTATGTACCTGATTGATGGCTCCTCCTCCAAATCGTCCTGCTTAAAACGGACAGGTGGAATAACCGCTGCCTGACTAAAGGGTACGAGTCCCTTGAGTTCCACAGACTCGCGAGGTTCACCCTTCTTTCCTTTTTCATGATGATCTGGTTTGGCCTGACAAGCTTCTACGGGTTTCCCTCCGATCATGATGGCGCTGATGGATACTTCCCAATAATTAGTGTTGACCACAGGGATCCAAATTGGGTAGTGGTTGGGATTCACAAATCTGGAATCAAGTCATGGGCCAACCACCCACCGAGTGTCCACCGCCCCGAGCGAAATGGAACCCGCGTGATGGCTGCTGTTCGACATGAAGAAAAACAGGATCGTCCTCTTGAGCAGCTTTTGGTGCCGAATGTTGAAGAGGATGGGCAGCTCTTTGGGGGAGTTGGGGGGGCTGAGGCCTACGAGTCCATCTGGTTTCTCAGACATTACCACCACTTACCGAAAGGCATTTTTCCGAAAGGTATGACGGACATCTCAAGTGCGCGGCCGAACCTCTGGCCCTCGATGCTGTCAAGGGGTCAACACACTTATTAACCACAGACTTGCCTCAAACTGCCAAACTGGACGGTGTCCACCCCGTGACTGACGAAGCAGGCGCCCGTCCCATACTGGATCAGTTCCTGCGAGTCCTTGATGTCAGAGAATGTCGTGGACTTTTTTTCGTTGAACTCTGCGACAAAGATAGAAGTGAAGTCGTTTAATTATATCTTAGTGATAATCCTATCAAAGTGACTTCATTCTGGGCAGAATGAAGTCAAGAATAACAGCAGCATCTTACTGGAGTGCGGTTCACAACCTCCGACAATGCACTTGGCAGATGGGGTCCACAATACGGAGGAGCCTGTGTCGAACTGGATTGCACGTCAAAGGAATTCTCACAACTACAATAAAATCCTGAACTGGCGTTCCCAACCCTAGCCAACCGAAAAACTGAGGACAGCATCAAATGGTACTCAATATTAATACTAATGGTTGAGGTCCCACCTGACTGTTGTTGTAGTTCAAAAGCTGATCGTGGGTTGATGGGTGGAAGTTGTACTTTTTCTGCATAAACCCCGAGTGAGACGGGAGGTCCATGGGGAACCGCTGGAGAGGGATAGTCGTCGCTGGAGTGTGGAACAGGTCACTGTTCAGTCGACTCAAAAGAACCGAGCTGTGGCGTTTGTAGTCAGCAATGGCCAAGCAAAGATGAGCCAATGAAAATAGAATCAGCATTGCGGTATCGTTAATGGAAAATGAATCAGCATTGCGGTATCGTTACCGAATTTCTTTGAAGTACGCTTGCTTGTATCTTTCACAAGCAACATGCCTCTTGAGTTTTCCAGATGTCCCAGCACTCTGTTGGGTCCCACGATCCGTTGGCCGACAACAAACTTAAAAAATTCGAGGGGATTTGGCTTCCGAAAAATCTCAAGCGGACATGGTTTCCGAAAACAAAGGGGCGTTGCATAGCAGCTCTTTCACTGCAGCGTAGTCAACGGGACTGTCTTCTACGATGTGAGTAGATCTGTGTCCCTTTGACGAACTGGCAGGTGGGATTGTCAAAGCGGCACGAATCTCCGCGACCTTGTCAATGATTTCGTCAGGTGTAGACCGATTCCTTGGGTCAGCGCGAAGCATGTTGAGTATAAAGAATATGATCGTCAGGCGTAGAGCGCTGTCACGACTGAGTATTCGGTCCAGATGGGGTATAAGTGCGGCGCAGATGTCTTTGAACACGAACTCGTACCTGTATTGGAAATCGGTGCCTGGGCACAGCAGCTCAACCAGACTGATACCTAGGCACCAGACATCTGAAGCGAACGTCGTAAACCTCTCCTCTGCAGGACGCACCCGCGTCTCCGGTGCGGAATAGAAGTAAGTCCCTCTGAACGTTGGCTGCGGCAAGCCCTGGAATTGGGTGGACATGCCAAGGTCAAAGTCGATGATTCGGACTCGCCCATTTTCGTCCATTGTGAGGTTTCCAGGTTTTATATCCCTGTGGAGGATGCCCTTTTGGCGCAGCTGCTTCAGGCCCTTAGCCACTTGTGCCGCCACATTCAAAACCTCATCGAGTGGCATTCTTGGTGGATGGACGTACTCATCAAGGCATTTTCCGCCATCATCCTGCAAAAAATTGAAGTCGACGGTTGATTCCGATTGGGTGACAATAACAGGTCCCCAGTTCCGTAAGAGGACATCGCTGTCGCCTTCTTCCATTGTATGCTGCAGCTCCGCTTGGGCTTTGGTCGTCATTTTAGAGGCTTGCACACGGACACGCTCCACGGTCTGGGCGCCTAGATTATTCTTGCAGGCATCCAACACTGAGGGGATACGTATAGTCTTCCTAACATACTGCTTTGCACCAGAACCGCATCGGAAAACTTCTACATCGCTGTCGGTCAGACGGCGGCCAGCCAGCAACCTCTCTATCGTCGACTTTTCAACGCGCAGCTCCTTTATAGGGGGGATTGGCTTGTGCTGAGACGGAAGCGTTAGAGAGCTGAGGTGTTGTGAAACATCCTTCACATCACAAGTTGGAATGAGAAGAGCCCGCTCCGACGTCCTCAACATATCGATGTCTGGGAGAACTGTCAGCACTTCGTTCTTCAGTGTACCAAGGGCATCGCATGTCGTATTGAGTACTGATCCGATTAGGGTGGTTAAATGGTGGGGGAGGGGATGTGCCAGATCGACTCGCATTAACTCGATATTCGTCAAAAAATCGTCTCATTGCGCAGCTTGCCAGTAGGAAAAAACAAAAAGCCAGCTCATTTCGAACTCCTCAACTTGTCGAGATTCGCTGGTAAGCCGAAATCTAATATATGCCTTTATGCATGAAGCTATCAGAACCCTGGCCAACACCCTTGACAGAGCATTGCTTGGGTTACACCGGGTCCACGCTTCAGCGACGTGAGTCAGCTCTTAGCCATTGCCCACGCATACGCTTTCTGACTGACTTACGCGCTGCAGAAAGGTTTTGGGTTTTGAGGGGCTGCAGGAGAAAAAAGTAGGCTTCGCCTGCTTATGTTTAGTTATAACCGCGTAACAGGCGTTCATAGGGCCCGCAATTGAGATTCTTCTGGATGAGGAGGGACCCGTATCTGCCGTGGAGGTTCTCGCCGAGGGAGTATCTCAGGAGTTCTCTTTGGCAAGCAGTCAGCTTGAAAGATGTCTGGGCGAGGTGGTGGAGAAGCTGGTGGGTGCGGAACAAAAATATGATTCTGACGCAAGGGAAAGAGAAGAGATGGTGAGAGCGATGTTGGTTTCCCAGATTATTTTTTCCCAGATGGAAAAGTTCACCGACCTTGAGCAGGAATTGGCACTCATTAGCCAGCAGAATGTACAATTGAAAACTCTGACCTATCGTTTGGAGGAAGAGTTAGGCGCCACTGAAGTAGCGCTTCACCTGGCTGAGACGGAAGTGAGCGATAGGACAACCGAAGGAACTGAAGGAACTTCTTCTGAAGAAATACCTCTCTTGGATTTCTTAAAGAAATCGCTTCCTCCTGCATGCGTCACCCAGCTGGTGGAGGACATCGAGGCGCTACCCTTAGACCACGCCCTCTCGCCAGCCACACGACGACGACTGGTGGCGAGGCTTAGGTCACGCAAAACAGTCAGAAGGCTGAGACAACACGCCCTCTATAGTGAGATATCGACGACTCCCAGAGAAATCGAAGAGGTAAGGCCTTTACGGCTCCTTACAAAGTGTCAGGAGCAGCCACTGGACGTCAAACACCTGAGTCCTACCGTTATAAAGGGCTGTAAGTTGTCTGTACCGTTTCTTGCATACTTATGATTCCCCAGCACTCACACAAGTTGTGTCTCAAGCCCAGTCGCTTTTATCTGGCGCTTACGACATTCTGTCCCACAGGAATCGCTCGCCCAGCGGCTCGTTTGGTGCATCACTTCAGGCCGACCCCCGCTGACCCTGACTATGCAGACGACAGAGCCTTTCTCATGTCAGAGTTATTTCTTAATTTCGATTGATGACGCAACCGGAGGTGAGTGGTGACGTGTCCAGTAAAGTTGGCGGCCTAGGGCGTGGCTCACGTGTCCCAGATCTTGGCAGTGACAAAGATCTTTGAGAATTCGTTGAAGGTGCCTACGGAGAACTCGCGCTCACTGATGCGCGATTTCGTCGTATCATGTGCAAATAGGATGATGGTCTGTCCTTTCGGTTGGAGCCAAGACGAGGTCTGCGTCAGGAAATTTTACGTGGAGACATGTATGAACGCAATGCTACGAACAGAAGCGGTTCACAACGGAGACGACCCGGAAACCATCGAATCGTTCCAGGTGGAGAGTGAGCTTCTCCAGTTCAGAGAGGGCATGACCTCAGTGCAGGAGACTGTTTTAAGGGGTGTTGACATTCTTCGTAAGGGCGCAAGTTGACATGGCGACATCTTATTCTGCTGCAGCGACCACCCACGACGGCGCCACGCTTGCACCTGAGGAGGTCGAGAAGCACAAACGCAATCGAATTCTGACGGAGCTGAAGACTGAAGACGAGCGTATTATCCAGCTGACGGTTATCTTCGGAAATCTGGTGAAGCGAGGCGTAGAGCTTCTGCGGAAACTCACCACCAGAAAAGCTCGGAGGTGCTTTCAGTTCTCTGTGGAGGACGCCACGGACGAGGACCACGGATTCAACTTTGTGCAGATTAAGGATGGCGCTGTGAAGGCAGACGTGAGGAGACGCTAGCATTTTTCTCATTCTATTTTGTGCCCTATCATTTTCTCTAGGCTTCCAAACGAGACCTCCAGAACCTGAACGAATGGTACACAGAGTTCTGCGGTGTCTATGAGAAGCGCAACTGGACCTTTCAACGGATTTTCTACCATGTAGCTCGCTGCAAACAGATCATGGAGTCAGACGTGTATCGGTCGGCAATCGTGGACGCGGCGTTTGAGTGGTCGTCAAGACTCCAGCCGTTCTTGTTGCATGACGGTGAAGAAGAGACGATATTCTTTGTGAAGGAGATGATTGGCGAGTGCACCTTGAAACGTAAGGACGATAAGGATAAGGTGCCTGAAAACCCACTGAGGTTCAATTTCAAAGAGGGGGTGCTTCTGCACTTTTTCAACATTCCACCCAATATTATTCTGCAAGTCTCTGTCGCTAAGCAAGGCATGGAGAAGCACGTGTCCAAGATCAAGGACTCCACTGAGGAGGAAGAATCGCCTCCGTCGAGTCGTGGGTGATCGATCGTTGGGAGACTTTTTTGAAGACGGAAACGGGTATTGATTTAGCTGCTTTGGGTACAGCGAGCATCAGTTAACAACAAATTCGTACCAGATTTATACATTTTGAAATTGGGAAACAAATTTATACATTTTTTTTGAAATTGGCAGAGAAATATTGAAGTTTAGCGCAAACTAACATAGACGTGAGGTTAATACCCCTTCTCAAATTCTACGACGTGTCTCAGCGGCTGGCCCCTCACGAAACGCAGATAGTTCTCTCTGAAGACCTGGAAACGGAATAAAACCAGCAACCCATTGGCGGACCTACCTCAAAGACCTCTTCCGCAAAACCTACGGCGGCGATGTGGGGGGATACCGTAACCTTGCGGTGCTCCCAAAGGCGCGACGTGTTGGGGAGGGGTTCACAATCGAAAACGTCTGGGAAAATAGATTATCCTTCTCTACACGCTATTCTTACCCAAGTAACAGTGTTCCAGGTGTCCCGTATCCAGTGCTCGCAAGAGTCCTTCCTCGTCAACGCAAGATCCTCTCCCCGCGTTGATGAACACCAGGTTTTGGCACTTCTCAAATGTTGATTCAGTGAACAGGTGACGCGTCCTCAAAGTCGATGGCAAGATGCTGACAGCCATCTCACATGTAGGTAGGACATCAGAGAGATCTGACACTGCGTGACACCCGCTGAAGACCGATTCATCCGGATTACGGCCAGTCGTGTTGACCCCCACCACGATCATGCCGAGTGTCTGAGCCACACGTGAGACGTACTGACCGATGTCGCCCGTGCCGACAACGCACAGGCGACGGCCAGTGAGGCTTCTGTAAGGTATCGGCTCCCATGTGTGAGTCTTCTGAAGATCGCGGTACTGTTGGAAGTGACGAATGTGAGAAATTATGTAACCCAGGACGTACTCAGCCATTTGCTGGCCAAACACTCCTTTAACATTGGTCAGAACGTAGTCGTCCCTTAACTTCACAAGGCCGTCAACGCCTGCAGAAAAACTTTGCGCCCACTTGAGTTGTGGCAGACGTGTCAGGCTGGTCTGAAGTCTGTCCATTTCGCCGACGACGACTTCGGCGTCGTCCAACTCTACAGTAAGCTCGAGCCCAGGCAAATCTGCCTCGGCAATCAGTTCCTGAAGGCGAGACTCATCTTTGGATAGAAGGAGGACTTTCGGCATTATTGATGATTTTATTATTGGTTCTCAATATTTTCTAGACATCTTTGCTCTTCTGCGATCTTCGACGACTCCAAGAAGTGCAGATCACACATGCTGCGCAGCCGTAGGCAATTATAACTGTAATGAGGGCTGCAGTAACGCTTTCCTCAGGACTCGTTCGGGGGACTTGTATGACGAAGGCGCCGTCGACCATGGAGACGAACGAGGCAGATGGCACCAGCATTTCGAATCGAACTGGAACCTCTCTCCAAACGGGTGCCTCCTCACTTTTCCGATTCACGAATGTGAACAAATCAAGCTTCATCGCCTCCCAGAGAGTAGGCGCGCTCACACAATCTGAAACTAGAACTGGGGGGCGGATGTAGGCAGCACCGGGGCCTTGTATGGCGGGCAGTTGGTACCTTTGGCGGCATTAACTAATTAATGCTAAAGAAAATAAATCTCAAAAACTTAAATGGAGAAAGAAACCCCATGTAATTGAAAAGGGAACCCACCGAACACCAAATGGCAACACGTGTCCCTGTCCTTTGCCAATTGAAGCAAGAACCTGCGCGATCTGGAAAATCGATGATCGATAGAATGAAAAAACTCACCGAAGCGGGCTGCTCAAAGAGAGGCCTTTCGATGTCTGAGAACGTGAGAGCGTCTCTCCACATGGAATCAGAGTGCAGGCGGTTAAACATATCCTGATCAACGAGCAGCGACGGGTCAAGGTAGTGGACAGCTGCGATGTGTCCGGGTTGCGAAAGGGAATGAGAGTCTACAGTGGTCACTAGGGAGAGATGCTGTCCGGCTCCCTGCAGCTCCACTCGCGCTTCCAGCGGTTGTATTGGAGGTGACTCGAAGTCGAAGGGCGTGGTGTGACCCCACTGTGCCGCGTCGAATTCAGCCACAGCGAAGAGGAAGAGGACTCTGACGTGCTGGAGCGATATGTATGGTCACGTTCAAGGGCTGCCTACCTCTCCATTTGCCGTGAGACCCATGGCTGCCAGCTTCGATCCCGTTTTTCCCTTGGGGGCAGCATCGCGAATCGTGGCTGTGTCCATGTGTTGATACACGACTGAGAAATCACCAAGCAGCGGAGAGTGAGGACTCGACAGAGGGAGGACGGACCAAGGCGGGGGATTGGTGTGGGCGTTGTTGCCCTGAGGCGCAGCCAGGACCGACGACGCCAGAGATGCCACGCCCAATAAGGCAAGCCGCTCCCTAAGGCAAGACACAGCTGTCGATGGAAGTGAATAGTCGAGTTGAGAAGGGGCGATAGGTTGCTCTTGGAGAGGGGCCATATGTACATAGGTGAGTCCTTGAGCCACTCCTGAAAGGACTGCGGAGTCTTCCTCCTCCGCCCTCAAGTGCAGCCACCCAGGTGCACATTCTGAGGTCTTTCGGAGAGTGCGCACGTGAAAGACGAATGCTCCTGGTGGTCTTTCTATATGAAACCACTGACCTGTGCGCAGGTCAGGCGTAACAGCTTCTGCAGTCATCCGATTGGGGTATGTCAATGATCCGACGAGCAGCGAGGTTAGACCTCCAACATGGCCCGTGAATCTCCTCGCCAGGCATGTAACTACCAGAACGGCACACTTCCGCAGCATCAACTGAATTTATATAAAAAAATGTCGAGGCACGACGAGAACCGGGTTGCGATTGGCGGTCATTCCACGCGATTGGCGGTCACTCTGCGCGATGGGTGAACAAATGATTTATGAGTCAGTGGGCTAGAGGCGGCCAAAAAACACTGCATTTCCAGATCTCAATGAGTGACCAATCAACCCAACAGCTCGCTCTCCTCCTCAAGGAGTTCGGCAGTCCTGACAACGAAGTGCGTCAGCGGGCTGAGAAGGCGTACAATGACTCTCGAGAGCGAGACCCCAACTCGGTTATGTTGTCACTGCTAGCGGTGGTCCGAGAACATCCTGAGGTCGATATCCGTCTTCAAGGAGCCACCTGTATCAGAGGCTTTTTCCGGAAGTCGGACGACCGTGACAGTTTCAGCGCCGAGACTTCTAAAATCTTGCAGACTAGCTTCTTCGAGATTTTGGCCAGCGAGACTGCGGAGCCGGTGAAGAAGGTAATGGTGACCAACACTGCTGAGTTGGCTGGACTTACCCTAGGAGAGTGGCCGGAGCTGCTCCCTAAAATCCACGCCATGGTAGCTGCCAACAATGATATGCAGAAGGCTGCTGGCCTTGATCTTCTGAGCGAGATCGTCTGTCTTCTCCCCACCGAGATCGAGTCGAGCACTGGAGCGATGGTCCCGCTCATCCAAGAGTGCCTTGGTAGTCAGAACCCTGCTGTCCGACTGGCAGCTGTAGCCGTGTACGCTGCCATTGTCGCCTACTGTTCCCGCCAGAACTGGGCGCACTACCAAGCCCTGCTGCCTCACGTAATATCCAACTTGCAGGCTGGGGCCGCTTCCTCTGACGCTGACGCGCAGGACAACTTGAAGGAGATGCTGACTGTCCTCTGTGATACATTCGAGGAGCACTCGGGGTTCTTTAGACCTGCAATTGGTCCGCTTCTAGAGACCCTTATTGGTATCACCAACAGAGAGGAACTGAGCGAGCAGCACAGCCTAGTTATGGAGATATTGTGCACCATTGTAGCCGACAAGCCGAAGATGTGTATGGACGTCGCTGGATTCCTCGACAAGCTCATTGAAACTACTGTGATGCTGCTAACCAGCGTCCGCGAGCAGGATGACACCTGGGCTGACGACGTCGAGGATGAGGGGCACGATGAACTCTACGAGAGCCACGAGGTTGGCGAGTACTCAATCGACAAGATCGTAGGGGGTCTCGAGCCTGAGGTGGTGATGCCCATTGTGTACCGTGTGGCGTCGGACTTCTTCATGCGTGAGGATTGGGCCTGCAAGTTCGCCGCGCTGATGGCCGTTTCGCAGACAGCTGAGTACATTCCAGAGGAGAATAAGGAATCTATTCTCCAGAAAATCACAGAGATCTGCCTGGCTGGCCTGCAGCACCCTCATCCTCGCGTACGATTTGCCGCCTGCCAGTGCATCGGCCAGACCGCGCTTGATTGCACACCTGTCTTCCAGGTGAACCATTGCAAAGAGATCCTGTCGGCTCTCATTACCCGTATGGACGACCCGGTGTCTCGAGTTCAGAGCCACGCTGCGGCTGCTTTCGTCAACTTCTGTGAGGAGTGCATGTTCGCCGACATGGAGCCTTTCGTTGAGGGATTCCTGAACTCTTTCTGGACTCGATTCGATCTTGCTTGGAGGCCTCCCAAGGCTGCGTCGGATGACGACGTTATGTGGGCCGCGAAGGCTCGCAAGGTCCGAGAGCAGGCCATTACGGGAACCGCTGTTCTCGCTGGGCTACTTGAGGAGAAGTTCGTGCCATACTACTCCAAGGTCATGCCGCAGATGTTCTTGCTGGCTCAGTCTCCCGACCCCAAAGATCGAACCACACGTGGCAAGGCGCTGGAGTGTGCGACCATCATCGGCGTCAGCGTCGGCAAGGCCACTTTCTCTGCTGATGGCGCAACTGTTATGCAAATTCTGGTACAAATGCAGAACGAGGAACGCGAGGCTGACGACCCTGTGACCGAGTACCTTGTTGAGGCTATCAAGAGATGTGTCAGGGCCATGGAGGAGCATTTCTTACCTTTCCTTCCGCAGGTGCTGCCCTACTGGATCCGCATTGTGCAGACCCAACCACAGGAGCTGAAGGAGTTCAAGGATGTGGCGGACATGGATGAGGAAGTGCATATAATCAGCTCTGGCACAGGTTCATTCTTCTGCCTCAAGACCAGCGAGATCGAGGAGATTGTAGCTGCTCTTGGGCTGGTGGCCACTATCGTTGAGGTGCTTCAGGAGAACTACGACAGCTTCGTATGCGACACGGTGAATGTGTTGCAGAACGTACTGCAGTATAAGGTCAACGAGGAGGTCCTTACGGCTTGCCTGTCGGTGTTCGTCGAGATTTTGCAGGTGGCTGTTAAGCTCACTGGCAAGAACCCGACCTACTTCGATCTCAGAAAGCAAGTCGTTGGTCAGGCTTGCTCAACTTGCCTCACTCACATCCGAGAGGAGTCCGACCCTGCGGGCATGCAGGATATCTCTATGATGAGCATCCTTGTTGACGGCATGGCGAGGATCATCCGAGCTGCAGGGTCGCATGTTCTTGCTAAGGACGACATCGTACACCTCGTCAGCGAAGTTCTTGGACTTCTCGGAGATGCCAACAAGAGACGCGCAGCCAACCTTAAGACTGTTCAAGAGGACCCCACTCTGGACGAGGAAGACAAGGAGAAGCTTCTCGAGGAGAACGATGTAGAGCAGCAGTTCCGCTCTTCCCTTCTTGAAATTATGGGCGCTATTATGCACACGGACCCGGACAACTACCTTGAGGCGGCTGGAGTGCCTACCACCGAGTTCTTGACGCAGTACCTGGAGCCTACCAGGTGCACCGCAGACCAAACTCTGGGGTTCTACGTCGTCGACGACATCCTGGAGTGCCTTGGTGACAGGGCCGCTCCGCTATTCCCTCTCTTCTTGGAGAGGATGGTTCTTGGAATATCCAGCGAGGATGTCCAGCTCAGGCAGGCTGTTGCTTACGGAGTTATCCACCTTGTGAAGATCGGTCAAGTCCCTGTTTCAGTCATCCAGCAGGCAGCGAATTCCCTAGCCCAGGAGATCTCAAAGCCCAACGCTCGACATCGGCTGCACAACACTGCGACTGACAATTGCGTCGCTGCACTTGGCGCCATTCTGTTCCACCGACCCGACGCCGTTCAGGATAATGTTGTGGTCTTGGCCAACGGCTTCCTGGACTCGCTTCCTCTGAAGTACGACATTATCGAAGCGCAGCGCGTGCACCAGTCACTCATGGAGAAGGTGGAGGAGAACCACCCTCTGTTCAGCATCAATGGACCCAACCCCGAGGACAACGCTAGGATGACCGCGAAATTGTTGAACGTCTTCGCACCGATCTACAACGGCGAGACATCAAACGACCGGCTGGACAAGTCCATCTCTGCCTTTTGCAAGGCTGTTGCTTTCGGACAGACTCCTCAAGGACTGACGCCGAAAGCGGTGGCTGGACTACGATACGTCGGCAAAGACCTGGGATTGTGCTGAATGTAGTTTACGAATCATCTTTGGAGTAGTAATTATTGGCAATGTAGTTTACGAATCATCTTTGGAGTAGTAATTATTGGCATGTGCAATATAGTTTACGAATCATCTTTGGAGTAGAAATTATTGGCATGTGCAATATAGTTTACGAATCATCTTTGGAGTAGAAATTATTGGCAAGTGCAATATAGTTTACGAATCATCTTTGGAGTAGTAATTATTG